>NW_008616994.1:0-10252 GCF_000691845.1 Merops nubicus | reverse complement strand
AAAAAAAAAAATGATATAAAAATGAAGACCAAACAACAACAAACAAGCATGAAAAAAAGTATCTTCACTTACCACAAATCCAAGAGCAACTAAAGGTTCACCCTCATTTAAGTGATAAAGAAAGGATCCTCCATATGTATGTCTGTCTAAAGGCCAGCCTACAGTATGTTCTACTCTTCCTGGTTTCCATTTCTTTTCATCAATAGTCCATAACTGAAATGAAGACAACCAGAAATTTATTTTGCAAAGTAATGGCCTCTCAATAATATAATAAAAGACAAATACACAATTAGAATATATAGGAGAAGATTCATTTACTGCTAGGACAAATTCATAAATGCAAACAGCAAAATACCAGGTAATAAGTATACTTTATTTTGGATTACCATTTAAGAATTTCCTAATACTTCTCTTTCTTGAGATGTTGTGCATCAGAAAATGTGACTGAAACTCCAGTACTATGACCAAAATTTTCATTGAACCACAAGATCCTTCATATTAAGGACTTTTATAGACACTTTGGCGCAAATTTTCTGCTCATTTCACAAAATGTCTCTTCGTGATGGAGTTATGTGCCAGGTGCACTCCAGTGACAGAAGGGCAGCTGAGCACCATTAGATCAGCTCAAGCATGGAGCTGCTCTACATGAATGGTTCAGTTTAGGTTAAGGAGCACACTTTTGAGCAGGGCTCTTGATTCTTCCCATTTAGTGTGCTTCAGTTCCCACCACATAGTACCCATGGGAGGCACAAACTGAATTCCCTTCACATGAAACTAAACTGTAAGACAGGCTCCAGAAGCCCATCTAAAGCCCATCCCAGTCACGAAAGGGCACTCAGTCCATGGGACTAGACCAGAGCTAGTGTGAAGTAAAAATAAACCTGAAATGAGCACAGTGTGGATATCAGCGCATCAGCACCAACTACTTCACTTCACAGATCCACTCGGACTGTACTATTGCTGTACTGACAGCTTAGGTATTAGAAACTGTATCTAAGACTATGCCATACATTTACAGAGTGGTTATTCTCTACAGAAGTGTAAAATAATTATCTAACAAATATTTTATAGATGGAAGCCTATGCTTAAAGTAGTAAAAAAAGAATGTTATAGTCAAACACTGAACATATAATAAATAATACAGATCTTTTTAATGAGTGGTATTTCCTGACAATAAAATAATTTAAAAAGGAAATCTGATTCCTATCCCTATTTTATAAGCCCAGTGAAGGGACTTTTTTTGGGAAAAAAAGAACTCATCCAGAAGGTCTTTCAGAGACTATGATTCATCTGGAGCAGCTCTTCTCTCTCTGAGAAAATCCACAGAAAGCCTTTCCTCCCCTCCTCAGGTACTAAACCCCCCTAAAATTAGGCAGCATAAATCCACCTCATTTAGTAAAAGTACTGAAAACAGAATTCACAAATTAATGTAGTTTGAAATCAAATAAAGATGTTAACAGAGTAGATTCATAGGTACCTCCAGCTATAACACAGATATAAGAGAAGAAGCAGCTGACACTAAACAGTAACAATATTCAGGAAGCAAATTCTCTGATCAGCTTCAGAATAGCAAACATTCTAAAACCTGAAAGTGTAAGTCAAAAACTATCCTTATAATATCTTATATATATTAGCTTGAAAGCAAACAGAAACTACCTTATAGCTTCAGAGTATTTTCTGTAAATATTAAAATTACTCAGGGGATACCTCTTTCAGTCCAATGCCATAGCTCTGAGGTTGACAATTCTCCCTTAGGTTGTATTTTTTGTACAGCTGTTTGGCTAGATGTCCATGACAACCTTCAGCAAAGACTGTGACTTTAGCATGGAGTTCCAAACCTCTTTCAAAGGTAGCCTGCAAAAGGAGAGCATTTCATTAGCAGAGAGATCTGTGCCACACCAAACTTACAGCATGAAACTGCAAAGCAATAAAGTGATTTTACACTATTTTGTGTCACTGCCCAGAACTTACAAACTATTGCAAGCTATGGCTCTAATCCACTTGTCTTTTCCACCTAACTATGATGCACCCATGGCAAATCCTGTAAGGGGATTCCATACAACAGCACCACATTGAATCAACATTCATTACTGGAAAAAAAAAAATCTTTTCCAGATTGGAGGACACTTACACCACATTTGCCCATTCATATGGTGCAAAGAAACCCTAACAAAAGAATCTTAATCTATAACTTCACACTTTAATTTTTGCTCAGGAAGTCAGTCACATTACAGTAAAGCGTTATGTATCCCTCCCTTTGTCTTTTCCACCTAACTATGATGCACCCATGGCAAATCCTGTAAGGGGATTCCATACAACAGCACCACATTGAATCAACATTCATTACTGGAAAAAAAAAAATCTTTTCCAGATTGGAGGACACTTACACCACATTTGCCCATTCATATGGTGCAAAGAAACCCTAACAAAAGAATCTTAATCTATAACTTCACACTTTAATTTCTGCTCAGGAAGTCACATTACAGTAAAGCGTTATGTGTCCCTCCCTGTACAAATAAGACGGAGGCTAGACAGAAACACCAGATTAAAAAAAAACCTGCATCACCACTGCCCCTAAAGAACTCACTACCTCAGAATAAAGTTACTGTAACATTACACTAGCTTTACAAGTTAAAACAGAGTAAAATTAAGCTAGCACTAAGTACCATTGCAAAAAAAACTCGCATGAAAAATTCCAACAATGAGATTTAGAGTAAGATAAGGGGAACTGGCATATACTTGTGTACATCACCTGCATATGTGAGCTCACTGGACAAGACTATGACTAGGTAATATTTGCAATGTAAGGATACGAGACTCTTAATATACATAAACTAGTAGGGGAAAACCCTAAACTTTTAAAAAAGCTTGATTTGCATCAGAAAGTTTAAAGCTGAAAAAGATCATGAAAATAGTTTTGGATTAAGATGTCCAGCCATACCTCATAAAACCATCTCAAGGTAAAACAGCAAAAGTCCAGGAGAAGTTTATTGCTTTGGTTTTGAACTGTCTCTCATGTGCAATCTGCTTGTAACTTACTGGCTGGAAACCACTGAAAAAGTCTAGCAAATGAAAATGTTTCCTCTAGTTGGGAATTACCGTTAAACAGGAGTTACAAGATTTTTCCTTAATTTTTTGTCCATTCTTTGAATCTGTGATCATCAACTTGAACATGAATGAATCTTACAAAATACTAAGAGAACTACAAGGACTTGCTTTATCTGAAGATTAGTAGTATATACTGTCTAATCTTAAGTAGATTTATATAAAATAGATCGGTTAACTCCTACACAACGCTGTAAATATCAGAAATTCATGAATTCAAAATGTTTCAGTAACGCGTAACATGACAAAGTTTTATTTCACAGTTACCATCCTTCTCCAGCATCTACACAAGAACCAATGTACAACTTTTTATTATATATTTTTTACCATCAGCATTTTTGTTTGATTGGTGCTGACTACAAGGTGAAACCCTATTCATTAACCACAGTCTATTTGATTAGACTTTGTATAAACATATTGAAGATATTCTTGCTTTGAAGGTTGTACAAACTACATCTATTTACCTGGACCTTTATACACTGGAGGTACTATCAGCTGACTGAAGCACCTGAATACTCAAAAGGTTGCAGCAGTGCCACACTAATTATGTATTAAATATTAAAGAAGTTAATAGACACATTCTTCCAGAATAAATGGAGAAAAAGAAAAATCTATGTTTTGAGGATGCTTAAAAAATAATAATAAAATCACAGTTCTACAGGAACAAGTTGTTCTTTCTGCTATTTTCAACAAGACCAAACCCAGCTCCCGATGACTCTTCACTTCCGCAGCAAGTTGTGCGTGCCACTTGTGTCTCCTCCTGGAGAAAATGTGTCCCTGAGGAGAGCACTCCTGTCCCCTGCAGGAGTCAGGCAGCATCGTCCTGGGAAGAGGTACTGCTCCCTGACACCACTTCCTCCTCCACTGCCTGCATCCCCTCAAAACAAGAATGAGTCTTTTCCTCTCATTCCCTGCCTTAAATGGGAAAAAAAAGCCCTCACTTTTACAGGAAAGTAAATGCCTCTTTAAAATTCCACATAACTAGTCAGGGACATACAAGACACTAAATCTTAATAACAAGTTTGTGTCCATAATTTCTACAGCCAAATAGTTCTTTGTGAAAGTTATTCTGAGATGGCCAAACTCTCCCTACACATTGCACAGGGAAGCAACACATTTACCACAGGTTCTGGATTCTGCTAAAAATCAGTCTGACACTTAGAGCAGGGAGTCACCTTCTGGGTACAGAAACGTGACCAACCTGCAGAAAGGTGTAAAGATTCAGTGTGTCCCTTGCCCCAACAAGGCAGAGAGACTATCAACAACTGTGACTGCAGTTGTAAATATCAAAAAAACCCAACCCAAATCAGCCAGAAGCATGCTCTCTTACATCTTGCTACTTACCAGACGGACAATTCCTTATTTCACCTTGGAACCTTTTTTCTAGGAGTTCCTAGAATTATTTCTTTGTTCCATGACTTCATATGCACCAAAGCACCCTTACAGTAAGTACTTGAAGTCACTCTCAAACAAAGCTCCTCTCTGCAAAGGCTTTTTCTGCTAATCCCAGAAGTTTACAATGTTCTGAGAGCAGGACTTTCACAGGTAATCAATCCTTTTTACATACAGACAGGGAAAACAAGTAGTGAATTTTACACTTCTTCTTTGGCTTCAGCAAAATTACTGATGGCAGTAGAAGCAGATCTATCACTATTTCCACAATTAGAACCCTTGTTATGGGGAAGACAGCTACTTACTTTAGGTGCTCCATCCTTTTGAATGCCTACATCATTAGTTGCTATCCCTTTCACGCTACCATCTTCATGAAAAAGAACCTTTGGAAATATTTAAACAACAAAAAAATAATTTTAATGATCTGTCATTGTAATTCACTCATAAAAAGTTCTAATGCAGAACATCTAAGCACTACATCTTTAATGGTCAAACTTGAAGATCATTTATTTACATACTGTATTATATACTTGCACTTTGCTCGATCTGGGACAGGGAATTTAGACACTGAAACAGTTCTCACTGTACATGTCTGTTAAAAGGAATGTTGTGAATGTACAAATGATTGGGAGTGAAGAGGGTTCCAAAAACCCTTTTCATATGTACACTGATGTCATCATTACCTCAGCTGCTGCGCAGCCTGGATACACCTCAACACCCAGAGCTTCTGCTTGTTCACCCAGCCAACTCACAAAGTGGCCCAGACGTACTATGTAATTTCCATGATTAGCCATCGGCAGTCCTAGGCAAAAAAGACACACACACCCCTAAAACACAGAACACTAAGCCAAGTAACAGCAGTTGCATATATCAGATGTCAGATCATCTTCTACAACCACTATTTTCACAGTACTGTCATGTGTTAGGGATGTCAGGGAACTACTGGAGTGAGTCCAACAGTGGGCTATGAAGATGATTAGGGGACTGGAGCATCTCTCTCATGAGGAAAGGCTGAGAGACTTGGAGCTCTTTAGGCTGGAGAAGAGAAGACTGAGAAGCCATCTTATGAATGCTTCTAAATATCTAAAGGGTGAGTGTCAGGAATATGGGGCCAGATTCTTTTCAGTGTTTGATCAATGGAAAAGTTGAAAATGACACACTACCACATCACTAAACTTTACCTGGAAGAATTGGAACTGGAATTCTAGATTTCTTTGTTAAAATTCCAAACTTGTCTTCAGTTACAGGAGTATGAAGTGGAGCCTTCATAAAAAAGAAAACAGAAACAGTACTAAGAGTTATGTTCTTCTAGCCTATTCAACACAACCAACAACAAATGAAATAAACAATTGAACTGGCAGTCCAGTAAAGGTTCAGGATACCTTCTGTAGGAAGGTATCACAGGAGAGAAGATGAAGTACTTTGTGAGGCAGTCATCAGGCAAGAATCAACACACTACTGAAGTAAAAAAAAACAGAACAGGGCCTTGAAAATCTCTTCTATATTTTGTACACAGGCTTGTACTACTTCAGTATCCTAGACCTTTCTAGAGAATGCAAATCAACTTGCATATTTATCCCAGTAAGACAAAACAACTAGTTGACAGCACACCTCTTGCAGCTCCCTGGTGACAGCAGGCAGCAGGCTTCAAGTTAGATGCTGTTCTGACAAAGATGGCAGCTCATTTCTTGCTATTCTCCCTAAAAGTATCTTGGGCCTCCGTTACACCAGTACAAAAATGAGTGTACTATATGCCATCTCCTGAGACTATCATAGAATAGAATCACAGAATTGGGTTGGAAGGGGCCTCTAAAAGCCATCTAGTCCAACCCCTCTACAATAAGCAGGAACATCTATAACTAGGTCAGGTTGCTCAGGGCCCCATCAAGCCTAACCTTGAACGTCTCTGGGTAACCTGTTCTGGGTAACCTCTTCCAGTGATTGATCACCCTTACATTAAAGAACTTTTTCCTAATGTCTAACCTAAATCTACCCTTTTCTAGCTTAAACCCATTACTCCATGTCCTGTCGCTACAAACCCATGAGAGCAGATCTTCACCCCCCTTCTTATAGACCCCTTTCAGGTACTGGAAGGTCTCTATAAGGTCCCCCCAGAGTCTTCTCTTCTGCAGGCTGGACAACCCCAACTCTCTCAGCCTGTCTTCACAGGAGCAGTGCTCCAGCCCTCTGATCATTTTTGTTGCTCTCCTCTGGACAAGCTCCAACAGGTCCACACCCTTCTTGTGTTGGGGGCTCCAGAGCTGGAGTTCTATGAAGAACTATTGTACAGAAGTAACAAGTCTGACATTGCTGAGAACCAACCATCTTGCTGCCTGTGCAGGGGAGCTGGATTCAGCACAAGTGCCGTGAGCGCGGCGCACCCCGGGATGCCCATGCAGTAAGAGTGCTGTGCAAAGGAGCAAAGGCTACAGCCTATCTCTGTAGACATAAAACTTCATCACTGTCAAACTAGAGGAAACAGGCTAAAAAGAAGATAGGAGGTGTTGGGGTTTTTTGGTTAGATTGACATATTTTGATACTGTACTAGGTAACAAAGCTATCAAATCAAGGTGCAAAGTGATACTAGAATGAGTCAGATATGGAGTTCATTCCAAGCTAGTGATTACCTGCAGTGTTTACATGCTCATACGTACCCCCCGCTCCTTCCAGTCTGGGAAGAGCTCCTGTAAGGACCGTGGCTCAAGGCAAGCACCAGAGAGGGTATGTGCCCCGATCTGAGAAGCCTTCTCCACCAGACAGACACGCATCTCTCTGCCGTGCTCAGCAGCCAACTGCTTGAGGCGGATAGCTGCAGAAAGGCCCGCAGGGCCTGCTCCCACAATGACAACATCAGCTTCCTCTACAAATCTTTCCATGTTCACCCCTTTAAGAGAAAAAAGATAATAACGTAAACCCATCTCCAATTCCCCCAGCTTCTGTCTCACTAAGCCTTGCTCTGTGATACAGGCTACTGGGTATCCCAGATCTATTCCTCTGCATAAAAGGAGGCTAAATTCTCAACAGAATTCCCACTTCAGTACTTGTGAGAGTGGAGAAGGACAGTAGCATCCCAATGCAAAACTAACTCATTCTAAAAAAAGTTGCAAGAAGATATACCATAAAAACATATACTTGTTTTCTATGCACTGTAATTAAGTATCATCTTTGAATGCTAGAATTTAAGAGCCCAGATGGCTCCTGAAACTCAAGGGAGAAAGAAAAGCAAAAACACTCTTAGTCAAAACACGTTACTTTATTTTACATTAATTAATCAGTGACTTTTCTGGAATTGAAACCATTAAAATTGCTGAATGTAGAGACTGGAATGCCCAGACATATATATTAATTTTATTGTCCTACAAACTCTCATGGTAATAACAACTGAAAAAATCCAGCAGATACATACCTGACAATTAAATCTTGTTGTGATAGTGACTAAAGCAAAAGCTGCTTATATATTTTCCTTAAATAACTAGGATCAGTTTTAATCTGATCCCATTTTATAGCACTAAAGACACTCATTGTGAGACAGAACTACAAAACTTAGTTTGGAATATTAGTACTGTATTTAAGAGTATAGAATTTGCATTTAAAAAAAAAAAAAAACAAAAAAAACAGCAAATTTCAGTGTCTTTAAAACTGAATAATTTACAGAATGCATTTTTTCACTCACCTTCCCATCGTTTGTCTTTGTCCCGAGGATGAATTGTGTAATGTGTAGTTATGCGAGGCACAGAGGCAGTGGATGCACATCTTGTGATGTGCAGTGATGGACAGCAGTCTCTCTTTATCAGCTTTAGGGCATGAAAGCACTGATGTGCTGCAAAAACAAAACCCAAATCTGTCAAATGATTCGTTTTCAGAGATACAAGTAGCACAACAAATATAACAGCTCCCACTTTTAGTGGCTACCTGGCAATGTGAACATCAGGAAGCAAAAGCACAGATTTTTAGATTTGCAAGTTAGGAATGTGCAGTATGATTTCTTTATCAGCTTTAGGGCATGAAAGCACTGATGTGCTGCAAAAACAAAACCCAAATCTGTCAAATGATTCGTTTTCAGAGATACAAGTAGCACAACAAATATAACAGCTCCCACTTTTAGTGGCTACCTGGCAATGTGAACATCAGGAAGCAAAAGCACAGATTTTTAGATTTGCAAGTTAGGAATGTGCAGTATGATTTTGTAATGGGGAAAAAAAAAGAAAAAAAAGAAAGCAAAGGATGTCCCCTTTAAACATTCTTCCCTACACTGGCCAGCCATTTCTGACAGCTGACATAGGATACCAGGCATGCACACAAGTGGAATATTTTAAGTTCCTTCAATTCTGAACTTTAAAAGATTTAGACTTCATTAAAAGTGACCAAGCAACTGTACAGATAAGACATGCAAGTTCATCTCTTCTGACATTTCAACACACGTTGAGACACATTTGGTCTACTGATACTAAACAGTTCATCTAAAGTAAAATATCATGGCCTACAATAAAAGCTCAGACTCAAACCCAAGCATACTTGAGGCAAAGCTAGAAGCAGTAGATACAGTTCATCTTTAGCTTTGCTGCAGACACACTAATTGTTGCAAGAACAAATTAGAATTTCTTCTTAAGCAAATGGACCAAATTAAAGTTTAAAATTATGAAAATAGGACTTTGATTAGGACTTTGCATTCTTGTTGTAATTTTTCTCTTTCACAAAAAAAAAAAAATAAATTGTGTGATTTGTACTTGTAAAACAAGTATGGTTAGCACCAAAACTAGTTACACCTAAAAGGTCTATGAATTGATGCACCCTGACAGTTATTTTTCCTTCATTTAAGGATCTTCCTTCTCTAATTCCAGGGGTGAAGAAGGAGAATATCATATTTAAAACAGAGTACTTCTGCAAAACCTTGTGAGTAAAATCAGCAATATCTTGATTGAAATGTTCTGCTGAGAATGGTGACTGACAAGGCCAGGACAAACATCCTCCATTTGAACTCTGCACAGCAACAGCCAGGATACTGGTTTCCATATGCAAAGCAATAGGCTTTATCTTCAGTGGTTTCTTAACAGCAGTTCTGCAGTTAGCCAACACAACATAAAACCTATTATCATTCCACTTCATGACTCTTAATTATCCTTTAACTGCAATCACGCAGATGTGAGGACAAACAATGTGTTTTACAGGTGTGGTAACAACTACACCTATATATATTAAAACATCACACCTTAAATCTTAAGATATTTTTATTTGAGCAGAACTAGTGGTACTATGAAATACACAGTACAGTTTAGAAATGTCACGTGTAAAAGAAGTGTAATTCACCTCTGAACACATGCGATCTCTACAGAGGAAAGTTCTAAAGCCTGAACGGGCAGGTTCTTCCCAGTGAGCGAACTGAGCTTGTGCTACCGGGAGCATACAGGCTTGGTACCTCCATAAGAAACGTTCACACGAAGCAGGCGGCTTCGAGATGAAACGCTGCTCTTCGACAGCTCTTTGGCAACTGCTGCCAGGACGTCGTCTCTACAACTATTTTTTATCGCTTATAACAGGTAACACTCCGTGTGGCTCCAAGGAGAACTGCATTTCCTACGCACCGCGTTACAGACGGACGAAACCCGCCGGCAAAGCACAGCTCAGTCTCGGCAAGGGCTCACACCCAGCTCCGTCCTACCCGCTTCTCCAGCCAGGCAGAGGCCGCGGGGCCAGGGGCCCGCCCGCAGGACCCTCCACTCCCGGCCCCGGGGGCGCCCTGGCCGCGACCTTTGCT
>NW_008616993.1:24404-58192 GCF_000691845.1 Merops nubicus | reverse complement strand
TGCAAGTGCACTCTTGCAATCAAGGGTCTTCAGTTTTATTCTTGTCATCCTGAAAGGGAAAAATTGAAGGAAACAGTAGACATGAGAAGGAGAATGTCATATAACTGGTTGAGGCATCTTAAAACTTGAAGCACATTTACTTGCAAGACTTCTCTGAAAGTTTCCTCATGAGCCAAGACCCTGGAGTGTGTACTGGGAGATGCTGGGGGACACTAGGAGCAGGGAGAGGATTTAAGGGTGTTTAGCAGATCCATGTGGACATGGGTGCCAAGAAATTGGGCATCTCCTGCAGCAGCAGGGAGAAGGAAGTCCTCCAGATGGGTGCATCTGGCAGCCTTGGCCAAGCCCCATGGCCATTTTCCCTTCAAGGAGAGGGGAAAAAAAATGAAAGAAAGGAGTTAACAGGCTTGATTGGACTTGGCTGATAAAACTTAATGATAAAAAAAAAGGGGAAAAGAAAATGCTGAGGCAGCTATTTTCAGTGTCTTTGAACTTCAGGCTTTGAAAAGAGGTGGGGAAAATCTTAAGGAATTAACGAGGACTACTGGGAAATTACTCAGTAGGAACTTTCAGTGCTCTCAGCTTGGTAAGAAATAGAAAAAAACCCTTTTATAGACACACACATATTTTCATCCACGTGCACGTGAGAGCGTGACCCCTTCAGCCAGCCATTCATCTTCATCTCTCTGGGTTTTTTTTTAATGATGTATTAATTATTTGGGTTGTTGACACAGCAGCTGGAAGGGTGAGAGCTTTAGGGGTTGAAGAGGAGGCAGAAGCAGCTCAGCAAAGAGCCAGGGCTGCCACCACGATGACATTTGTTGAAACTTCAGCCTTGATCAGAACTCCTCTCCTTTCAGGAAATACTGACTTTTTTTTTTTTTGTCAAAAAAAGCCTCAAAATAAATATTCTTGGATGAAAACCTATAAAAAGCTCAGACTGACAAACTATTTTTTTTTTTTAGGCACTTCTTTTTCTCCCAACAAGAATATATCTGTCAAGGGAAACAGATGTTCTCTATGAAAAATCTTCTTTAATTACAACTCTGTCAAAAAAGCTGGAGACAGATTTCTCTTTTTTTTTTTCCTTTTCCCCCCAAGCCCATTAAAATGTATGTGAATGGCCAAGGTTTTAAAGCCGTGGCTCCTAACATAATATAATATTTAAATTAAACATTTCCCTATTTAACAGGCTGAGTACCAGCAAAGCCACAAGTTGAAATGGGCAATTTGCACGGGACAAATTCACGTTGCTTAAGATTTGCTATTTTAAAGGGAGTTGTTGAGCTTAAATTTGAGCCTTGAGCCTGCTGGTCTCTTTTTGAGGACTGCAACCATGAAAAAAAACCCCCTAGATTTCTTACTTAGGGGAGTTAGGTGAAATGAATCCCCCTTCTCAAGCTAATCTGCAAATCAGGCCAAATATTTGCCTAATAAAATAAAAGCAAAATCAACCTTGCTCTGTTTCTTTGACAACTCTACCCGTGTGCCCAGTAAATATTTTCTTTAATAAATAGATTAAAGTGCTAACCAGCAATCTCCACTTTCTCAGGGCTAGTCTGCTCTCCAGAAGCTTGCAGACGATGGCAACGGGGCATAAATATCCAGGGGAATAAAGTTCTGCTGGAGATAGTAATGCAAGGCTGAGATTTCTTTATTTATTGGTTACAGTAATTGGCTAGAACACGGCTGAGGAGCTGGATGAAAATAATCAATAGTTCTTGTCCACTAATGAATGATTTTCCAGCAGTTGCTGGTGGAAAGAGGTTTCATTAAAAGAGCAAATCCCCCTCCCAACACGAAAATTAACAAGAGCTTTGAAACCTATGAAATGGCACGGGTCTGAAAATCTGACAGAGGTGGCAAATATCTGCTCTGGCTATTTTGGGTCAACAGATTTTCTTTGTCAATGTTCACTCTTGTCACTGAAATAATACCAATCTTTAGCAAATCCATTATTCTTTTCCCAGAAATCTTCTTCTGTTGGGTCCAAGTCTGGCAAACATCCCTTTCCTGAGCAACCCCCACACGCCTGAGTCCCATCACCCTAATAACTAACTAACTAACCTAATAACTGCACTAATAAACAGGCAATTTTAGGAGTTGAGTCTTCAACCAGCCTACTTTTGATGAAGAGGACTGGGCATGATACAACTGCTGCTCTTCTTGACTCCTGGGAAAAAAGGTGATGAGAAATCAACCTTCTACTGGCAGGTTTCAGCCCAGGAAAAAAAAAAAAGACATTGAACATCTTGGTGTAGCTAATTTTGATTATTTTTTCTTCCAAATTATCACCTTCATTTCCATTTGTTTTGTCCAAAGAAGGAAACTCAAAAAAGAATGATTTGTTTTGGTCCATCTGGAACTCCTTTTTGCTCTAGAGGAAAGTGAAACTTTTCATCCCCAGCTCAAAACAAACCCCAAACCCCAAAGCTACTTGGTGAAAAGTTTCCCAGCACATTTTCTCAGTTTCTCAGTTACTGCTGCACGAGTCAGGAGTCCTTGGGGGAGCAGCAAGGACGTTTTTGCAAGTGGCTAAACATGTGACCTTCTAACATGTAGCAAAGAAAGAAGCAGAGAAAGTTCTTGCTCTCCTTCTCCTTCTTCTCCCTCACCTTCTCCACTTCCCTCACCGTCTCCACCTCCTTCTTCTCCTTCTCCTTCTTCTCCCTCACCTTCTCCACCTCCCTCACCTTCTCCACCTCCTTCTCCTTCTCTTCCTTTTTCCTTCTCCCTCTCCTCCTTTCTCCTTCTTCTCCTTCTCCTCTTCTCCTTCCTCTTCTCCACCTCCCTCTCCCTCTCCTCTTCTCCTTCTCCACCTCCCTCTCCTCCTTTCTCTTCCTCCTTTTCCCTCTCCTCCTTTCTCCTCCCTCTCCTTCGCCTTCTTTCTCCTTCTCCTTCTCCTTCTCCTTCTCCTTCTCCTTCTCCTTCTCCTTCTCCTTCTCCTTCTCCTTCTCCTTCTCCTTCTCCTTCTCCTTCTCCTTCTCCTTCTCCTTCTCCTTCTCCTTCTCCTTCTCCTTCTCCTTCTCCTTCTCCCTCTCCTCCTCTTCTCCTTCTCCTCCTTCTCTTCCTTTTTCCTTCTCCCTCTCCTCCTCTTCTCCTTCTCCTCCTTCTCTTCCTTTTTCCTTCTCCCTCTCCTCCTCTTCTCCTTCTCCTCCTTCTCTTCCTTTTTCCTTCTCCCTCTCCTCCTTTCTCCTTTTCTTTCTCCTCCTTCTCCTTCTTCTACTTCTCCTTCTCCTCTTTCTCTTCCTTTCTCCTTCTTTTCCTTCTCCTCTTCTTCTTCTCCACCTCCCTCTCCTTCTCCTTCTCCCTCTCCTCCTCCTCCCTCTACCTCTCCTTTTCTCCTTCTCCACCTCCCTCTCCTGCTCCTCCCTCACCCTCTCCTCCTTTCTCCTCCTCCTTTTCTCCTTCTCTCTCCCCTCATTATCCTCAATCTCTCCACTTGCTCTTCCCTCCCTTTCCTTCTCCCCATCACATGCTACACACTTGGTAGAGGAAGCTCTCAAAGACAGAGAAGTTTTAGGGCACATGCATCCGTGCCAGCAGCATGGACCAGAAGTCAGGGCTTCAGATGGGAACTGGTGCTGGCAACCTCCCCTTGAGAGAGGCACTCCCATTTTTCATGATGACCAATCCTTTTGGGATGTGGCTGAAAAGAGAAAGCATTTCATTTGCTCTTTGGAAGCTGCAGCTATAGATCAATGCTCTGTTCATTCCCCCAAAGACTAGAAATAATTGTTTCATGTGAGAATTGAAGCTATCCTCTGTGAAAACTAAACCAGTTATCTACACGTTCATCCAGAGGTCAGCAGTAGAGATTTTTCTCCAAAAGCTGGATAAATCCAGACTGTTTGTTAGTGCCTCTCCTTCATTACTGCTTTTTTATAACACGAGGGGTGAGGAACAAGAAAATACCTCTGCTTCCTAACTTTACCCTTGCTTCTTGGTATGAATTGGCCAAACATCTTGCTGATGGACCTGAGCAGCTTTGGTGTCTAGGATACTCCTCTTTGCATGCCATGAGCTGGTTGCAGGTCTCCTTAGCCCTGGTGGATGGCACAGGAAAGATTATTCTCACATCACAACGTACAGCCTGGGTGGAGGTGAAGACTATTCTCCATGATGAAGGTGGTGGACCTTTGCCTTTTGGGTGGGGAGAAGGTTTTCTTCTCCTTTAGGGTTTTCTTCTTCAGCCAGTGCGTCCTCCTGCTGCACATCACTTACTTTCTGAGCCCTGTGGGCTGGTTTTGGGGAGATAATGACCTCTCCATCTTCATCTAGCCTTGGTGGTATGGAAAGTAGTAGCCACTCAAATGGCCAAGAGCTTGTGGGTGGCCAGGCAGAGTTCTGGGGTTGTGTTTGGGTCCCAAAGAGACTTGGGGAAAACTCCATGGTTCAGGCTCAGCTCTGCAAGGGGATTGCTTTGCCATCAGCCATCCTGGTGCAAGTCCTCCTGCTCTGAGAGTTGTAGCACTTAGAGACTTTCCAGCACAGAATCACTGAATTGTTTAGGTTGGGAAAGACCTTCAGGGTCATCAAGTCCAACTGTTAACCTAACTCTACAAAGGCACTGCTAAACCATGTTCCTCAGCACCATATCTACATGACTCTCCAACACATCCAGTGATGGTGAGTCCATCACTTCCCTGGGAAAGCTGTTCCAGTGCTTGATACCCCTTTCAGTGAAGAAATATTTCCTAATATCCAACCTAAACTTCCCCTGGAGCAACTCGAGGCCATTTCCTCTTGTTCTACTGCTTGTTACTTGGGACAAGAGACTGACCCCTACCTGGCTACAGCCTCCTTTCAGGGAGAGCAGTAAGGTCTCTCCTGACCCTCCTTTTCTCCAGGCTAAACAACCCCAATTCCCTCAGCTGCTCCTCAGAAGACTTGTGCTCTAGACCCTTCACCAGCTTCATTGCCCTTCCCTGGACCTGCTCCAGCCCCTCAGGGTCTTTCTTGTACTTTTTTTCTTCAGTACTCTTGGGTGTAACCCATTTAATACACAAAACCTTATACACAAAACCTTGTTACAAAGGTGGGAAAATCTGGAAGGCGTAAGCCAAAGCTGGATGAGTACTCTGGGTGTTGGAGCAGCCTGTTTTCATCATCTGAACCCCATTACCTCAAAAAGACAGCCAAATATCACAGCTAAAACTGCAGGCATGGCCTGAGCACAAGGAATGTGCTTGCTCTTGGCTTTGCTACAGGGGAAGCTGCATCCCAGCCCTTCACCTCCACCTCTCCAGAGCACCACAAAACATTTAAGACAGAAAAATGCCATTCAAGTGACCTCAACCAGAGCCCTGGAGATTTGAATCTATGTCTCAACCTGGTGCTGGTTTGGCCAGGCATGGCCACCATCCCTGTCCTTGGTCCACTCACCTGGCAGGGGGGCTGTAGGACTGGGCCATTTCTGCTCTCTAGGTCCAGGATGATGGCAGATAACATGTTGGCAAAGCCAGGCTGCAATCCTGTGCTACTCAGAGCCATAAATCCTCTGCCTCCGTCACGAGCAGTGATTGAGCCTGTCTGGCAGAATTTATTCCTCCAGAGCCCATGCAGTTACAGCAGAGATGATCACCCACTCAAGGAGCAATGCTTGGGATGAAATCTTTCCCTTTTGAGAGCTCCTCTGAAAAAAACACAGCAGGGTCCACAAACCACAAGCATTGGTACAGAGCCTATATCCCTACCTGTGATGCTCTCAACCCTCTCCTTGACCCTTCCTCCTGGCACCATGGCTCCTGCCTGCTTGCTAGGCAAAGAAGAAAATGCTTTTCTAAGCTGAAGAAATGG
This sequence comes from Merops nubicus, assembly GCF_000691845.1. Taxonomy (NCBI): domain Eukaryota; kingdom Metazoa; phylum Chordata; class Aves; order Coraciiformes; family Meropidae; genus Merops; species Merops nubicus. Next base: position 52,393 of record NW_008616993.1, on the reverse strand, counting down.
AGGGTTGGATTGATTATTCAATCCTCACTCAAACTGGGGGATGAATAAATGTTTCCCTGGGAGAAATCTCCTCCGTAGCATCCCCCCAGCCCCACACCTTGCTGTGGCTCCGGAGCCGAGTGTGAAGTGTGCTTTATTGTCTGTCACCTGAAGCACTTGAAAAAATTACACAAATCCATCAAAGTAATGAATCTTCTCAGTAGTGGCAAAGAGACAGAAACCGACAGGCGCTCATCCAAAACAAGTAAGCTTTAAAAATTAATACAAAATAAGTAGCAGGACTTTCACGCCGGTTCCAGGGGGTGGCTGCTGAGTTCAGGCAAGGAGATGATGGGCAGATGATGCCTCTTGTTAGGAGCATGACCCTCTGATAGGGATGTGCCCTCCTCCAGGCCCCCCATCACCCTCAGGATGTCCATCCTCAGCAGGATTTGAGCTGACGGAGTGATGGAGCAACCCCACAGTTGATGCTGTGTGATGCTGTCGAGCACCAACGGGGTGCTCTAGGAAACAGAGGGACTTTCAGGAGTGCTGAAGCCTCATCCCCTTCCTCCAGCCTCCTCAAACCAGTTTGTCTATGTATGTTCCAGCCTTATGGGCAGATGATGCCTCTTGTTAGGAGCATGACCCTCTGATAGGGATGTGCCCTCCTCCAGGCCCCCCATCACCCTCAGGATGTCCATCCTCAGCAGGATTTGAGCTCTGGGAGTGATGGAGCAACCCCACAGTCGATGCTGTCAAGCACCAATGGGGTGCTCTAGGAAACAGAGGGACTTTCAGGAGTGCTGAAACCTCATCCCCTTCCTCCAGCCTTCTCAAACCAGTTTGTCTATGTCTCAGCAAGCTTGTCAGCTCCTTAGGGGAGAGACCGTGGTTGCTTTAACACCTGTACACTGCTTGCCACAGCGTGGGCTCCAGAAATAATAAATAGTGGTGTTCCTGCCTCCTCCAAGCTCTCATTTTGTTAGCCAGGCATCATCTATCTACGTATACACGCATGTATAAACACAAAGGTGGGTGTAGATGTGTATTTAGTGGAGATATCAGTGTCCTGTGCACTCACAGGGGACAGATCTGACATCACCATGAGGTGTGAGGTGCCCACCGAGCTCCTCCACCCCTGTCCTGTCCCCACACCCACGTACACACCCTGGCACCCTCTGCTTGCTCCTTCCTCTGAAGCCTTGGCCCTTTTAGGCCAGTTGTGGCAATAATTTTTGAAAGATGCAAAAACATTCTTCTCCTCAAACCTGTTTTTTCCACAAAAATGTTTGCCTGGGGAGCTGGAAGGGGGGGGGGAAATCAAAGCCAGCTCTCATTTGAACAAAGCCCAGAGAAAGAGATTAGCATACCTTGGGGGGAATGATTTTTCTCTGAGATTCTGCAACCCTTTCAAACCTCGTTGTTGCTTCTCCAGGCTGGTGTTGCTGCTGAGCTGGGAGAACAGAGCCACTCTTGGGGACGTGGCATTTCACCAAGAGCCAAGCTCCTGCTCCTCCGACGAGTGGAGAGGAAGGAAATCAGCAGAAGGCAAATTGCTTTCGACCAGAAGTGTCTCTCTTTTGTTGCAACCTCTCCCATCTCGAGGGTTTGTTTTGTTTCTGTATTTATTAGTCTACAAAGAAGCAGCCGTGCTGGTACCTGCAGGGCCTGCCCTTGCCCTGCAGAAAGGCGTGGGGAGGAAGAGTGGGAAGGAAGACAGATGGATCCTGAATTGTGTCTAATTTATGGGGCTCCGTGAGTCCTGCTGCTGTATGTCTCCCAGAAATGACACCACTACTTCAGGAGCAGAGATTAATCTGAGCAGGCAGGAGAAGGACAAAACAAATCATCGACTGCAGGAATCTCATTTGAGGCCTGTTAGGAAGAGCACGGGGATGAATGGCTTTTGTAAAGAGTGTACTGCAACGTGGCTCTTTCCCCTTTCCTCCACTCTTCTGCAAAGTGATGGCTAAGGTGCCTGGCAGAGGAAATCCTTTTGGAAGTGCCAGTGTTGGGGTGCAGGAGTTGCTGTTCCATGAGAGAAACCTGGCATCCAGAGCTCTAGGACAAGGTTTTTTTTGGATTGAGGCTGGATGAAACTCAGAGCATGGGATACAAAAGCAAAGAGAGATCTGGAAGCTAAGCTAGAGCTGGAGTGGTGCACAGGGATGAGGGAGAGGTGGACTCATCCTGCAGAGTGCTCCCTCTGAACACACCCAACCCACTTTTGTTAACTATGAGATCACCTGAAGGTCAAGGAGAAGGGTCAGGCTGTGAAGAAGGGGTTGCCACCATGGCCAGGGGACCTGAGGGTCACCAATGGGCAGCCACCCATTGCCAGTCAGGACCACCCATCCATCAATGCCAGGCTGCTGCCCATCCCACCACCACAGTGCAACCTGAAACAGGTCCTGCACCCCCAGCTTTTGGGGCTGTGGGGCCTCTGCAAGTCTCCTGAACAGGCAGAGCCTGTGCTTGCTGGGTATCATCCCCATAGGAGCAAGGAAGAGCCCATCCTTGATGAAAACATTCTCAAATGAGGAAGCTGTCAGGGTCATGAGAGCCTACAAACCTAGCTGGGGACCTGTGGGTGAGCCCCACACAGCTCTGTGGAGCAGAGTTTTTCCCTTTCCTCACCCCATTACACCCAACCTTCCAAAAATATAAACACCATTGATGCTCTTTATCCTATCCAAAAATTTCAGCTGGGGTGGGAGCACAGCACCTAGCACTATTCCAGCACTACATCTGGGATTGATCCAGAATCAATTGAATTGATCTTTTTTTAAGGTGCAGCCTCAGAATAGCTGAGACTATGTAAGGTGCAGCTAAGCATGTACTTCCACAAAATAATTTGTCAAGCCCCACTGTAGAAACCTAATGACGGCTGTAATTTATTGCTGACAGATGATATTTATCACCACAGCATCCTCTCTTTCTCTTTCTCTGTCTCGTTAGGAATAGCATCAATAATGTTTATTGTAGCTTTTAATTTTTTATCGTTGCTATTCTTACCTGTGCTGCTGCTGGCTGGCTGGCAAGGGGGAAAAAAAAAAAGCCTTAGACACTGGCTTTGAGATGTATTCAAGGGTAAATGATGAATTTATGACATAATTCCTGAATGCTCATGCAGGGTGGATGCTGCAGAAGAACCTGGCTTGAGAGCAGGGAAAAAAAATGGGGGGGTTTCCTTCTTTACCCTCCTTTACCAAGTCTGTTGACTTCTGCAAGGGCTGCAGAGGATGCTCAGACCCTCCACCACCCCCAGGAAAAACTCCAGCACTCATTTATGGGCTCACACTGTGGGTTTTCCTCCAAATTTCCCCCAAAAGTTATGCTCCTAGCCCAAACCTCCTGCCAAGAAGCTCCTCTGATGGTGAGCAGGAGCATCCTATGCAGCATTTCTCACCCAGGCTTGTCTCTCTGCTTGGTTTACAAACAAGATCACCTTGCCACGGACACCACCTCCCAGTAAAAGTTATTTGCTTCCTTTTTCTGCCCAATTTCCCATTGTCCCTTCGCTAAATGAAGCTTGGAGTTCCTCCTTGGCTATTTGCATTTTGCAGGCAGCCTCTTTTCACACCTATTAAGCCATGCCCTGGTTAAACTGAAATTTGTGAGCATGCTGGAGGTTGCCTGGCTGCAGGGGGTTGTTGGTTGGCTACACCTGAATATTCAGGAGTTTGGACTGGCTGACAGGATGATGCCCTCGTGAAAAAATGATTTCTCTCAGACAGTATTTCTCTGAGAGCTCAGGCTGCTCACATCACCTCCCCCCCTGATGCCAAGAAGCCCCTGGGTACCCCAGATTTGCCCCTCCCCTACATGCGATGGGCAAAATCACAAGGCACCTATTGGTGTCCTTAAAAAATACCTGAAATCTGTGTCTCCCAACCCCCATTTTCCCCTTTTTCTCCATTTTCTTACACTTACTCTAGAGGAGGGAACATATTGCAGTGGGTTTTGAAGCCCTCTGAACTGCTGGGACCAAGAGTTTCCAAAGGGGATTTTTTTTTCCCTCTTTCCAGACATGACTAATTAGCAACCCAATGGTTATTTTAGCATCATTATAGGAGCCTCTCAGACTAGCTGGTCATTTACAGATTAGATAGACATTGCTTACATTGTTCATGGCTGATTACAGGACTGACAGTTTGGCTTTCACCCAAAATTCAGAGTCCCCATTTAACGTAATTGGAACTGAACATCAGAGCAGGATGGGGGAAGGGGACAGGGACTGCTGACTCCTTAGTTAATGTGGATTTTATTGATCCCTGAAAAGCTTCTGATGTTGCAGGTTACTCTTTATAGGGCAATAAAGTTTATAGTTTGGGTTGTCCTGGAGGAGTAACTTCTACGTGACTCTAACCACTCTTGGGCGACTGCAGGGGTGGTTTCCTGATGAATAATTAGAATCCACCCAAAAAGCTGAAATTTGGTTCTTGTCTTGGGATCCAAATGCCAGAAAAGCAATGATGATTGAATTAAAAAGTAATTTCTCCCAAATGTAGGATTTTATTGCTTAGAAAAAGCCCTTTTAGTCCTATCCTATCCTATCCTATCCTATCCTATCCTATCCTATCCTATCCTATCCTATCCTATCCTATCCTATCCTATCCTATCCTATCCTATCCTATCCTATCCTATCCTATCCTATCCTATCCTATCCTATCCTATCCTATCCTATCCTATCCTATCCTATCCTATCCTATCCTATCCTATCCTATCCTATCCTATCCTATCCTATCCTATCCTATCCTATTCTATTCTATCCTATCCTATCCTATCCTATCCTATCCTATCCTATCCTTCAAAATGCTGGAATTTAGGATAGTCACCCTTAATATATTCATAGCCTTTTCTACATTTATTTTCACAGTCCCTCTCTGATGTAGGCTGGGGCTGGTACCCCTAAAAGATCAAGTGATTTGTCCAACAACAAAAATCCATGTCAGGAGCAAGACAGCTCCTGGATCTTCAGCTGTCAGCACTAGTGATGGACCATGGAAATTTTGGTCAGATCCACTGACCTTGCTGCTAAAACAATTTTTCTATATTAAAAATGAGCTGCCCTGAAGGAAAGGATTGAAGCCTGGAGCTGAGGAGCCTTCAGCAGAGCACCGTGCTGCTCAGCTGGGCAGGGAAGCTGCTGCCACTCGCACAGATGTGGAAGCAGCAAGGCCACTAAAGAAAGGCAAATGTTTGAACAAGTCCCCAGCAGGCAGCAGGTAGGTTTCAATCTGCAGCCTGAGGAACCTGACTAATGGCAAGCTGGGAGGCTGGGGGCATTTCTGGAGAGGGTTAAGGGCTTTTTTTTCTCCCCTCTCCATGCCTTTGCTCCTTCCCTCTGACCGCTGGATTGTCTCTAATGTACTGGCAGAGCTCTGGTTCCTAGTCCTGTAGCTTTAAGCTCATTTGTCAAACCCAGAGATCTTTATGAAAGGCTGTTAGCAGAGCATTTACTTCCCATTTCTCATCCTCTGCTGTCATCACCTTCCAAGATTAATTAAGAAAAAAAGAAAAAACATCTTGTCTCTCTTTCCCCCCCCCTCTTTGCCTATTCTTTCTTTTATTTTATAGCCCCCTTCTCTTCAGGCAAGTCCTCAATATTGCTGGGAAGCAAAACATGCAAAACTCAATACTTTCCTCTTCCCTCTTGTGGATAATATATCAACGTTGGGGTGGGGTTTTTTTGCCTCTCTGTAAGTGGAAGTGGTTGGGTGAGCTTTGTCCTGACCATCAATTCTCTCACATGGCCTCAGCTGCTAAAGCTAAGCCAGGAAAGATCCCAAATCCATTGACTTATGATTGCTTTAAGTGCTCGTTTCAGACTTTCAGCCTCAATCCCAGGAGCCAGTGTCCTGTCCCTGAATCATTTCAGGGTCTCACAGTGCTATCTATCTTGTTCACCACGAGGTAATTAGGTGCTTTTTGCTCAGGCACAGGTTCCTGGGTGTGTTTCTTGTACCATTTGCTTCTATTAGGAACCTTAACCTAGGATGATCACGGAGCAATGGTCTTTTCCATGGTCTTCTGAGTCTCTTTCCCCAGTCTGACCAGTTCACCCAGTGGCTGGCTATGCCTGATCTGCAGGTGCCCACGGTGCTCCCAGGATGGGCTGTTGCTAATCCAGAAAAAAATATGACTTTAAACCCATGGAAACTCAGGAAAAATGCCTGTCAGATGGCATTTACATCCCTCAGGTGCTCCCAACACGCTCCTCTGGGCATTCACAAGCCTCATCCCTGACATTTTGCCTCACACGTGAGCCAGACAAAAAAGAGGAGAAACTATCCAGCTCAGAGTCTTCCCAAACACTGTCCTTGGGACAATGGGAGACCCTCCATCCCTGTAGCCTTGGCCCCATGTCATGAGACCTGCTGCCACCGTTGCCACAAGGGTGGCTCTGACTCCCTGTGTTGAAGCTGGAGCCCAAAGAAGCAGAGGAGGAAAACATTTGTTCCTTTCTCCTTTCTCACCCAACGACACATCCTCAGATCATTCAGACCATCAAAAGTCTCTCCCTGAATTTGCTGATCTCAGATCCAGGCCTTGACTAGTGTGAGTTTAGCCCCATGTTTTTTTGAAGCCATCAGTCTCTATAACCCCAAGCCACACACAAAATAAAGATGTGAAGCAGCAGATCCTCAGCTGATGGGACTCAATATGGATCTCCCATCATCAGTGGAGTTCAACTTACAGCCCAGCCGGGGAGGAAACCCAAAATGCTGCTCATTGGAGCAAAAGAAATTTCTGCAGTAATTAGATCTGGAGCGTGATTACCCAAAGGGAAAGGAAAAACAAATGTGGGTGACAGATATTTCCAGGATAACTGCAGTTATTAATGCTTTTCTCTCCCAGTGACAGGCACGAGGGATTAGTATTGCCTGAAAAAGTCTGGTTTAGTGTGGGAAAAAATGAGGGCTGGAAATGAAGCAAGTAGAAGGCCATATGCTGCTCGGTGTGCTGGTGGGGTCCTGGGAGGATAGCTTTAGCCAAAACAACAAAAAGGGAAATATGTGAGGCATATGTGAGAAGAAACATGAACCTGTTGCTTAGAAGTTTCCAGTTACAAAAAGAAAGGAAAAAAAAAAAACACATTAGCAACCTGTTTTTCTTAGTTTCACAAGCTGACCCTGAAGGAATGACCTTAATTTGTGAGTCTAGGACACAGGAGGTGTGTCCTGGACTACAGAGCTGGGGCTTGGGGTAAGCATCTTCAATTTAACATCAAGTCCTGCCTTCCCTACTGCCTTCTGTTGAGTTATTTGGGTGGCAGCATGAAATACCAGCCCTAAGAGGGGTGCTGGCAATGCTCTGGCCTTGGGTCCACCCAACCCATGGCATCTGCCTGCAGCCAGATGCTCCAGGGAACCCTCAACATCTTTACTGAATGATAATCTGTCTACATTTAAGCTGAAACTTGAGCTAAAAATCAGATATTTCATACACCATCCAAAATACATGGTACTGTCAGGGCTCCTAACCACAATCAGCCTCCTTACCTGCTGAAAAGTCATTTGTGCCTTCACTCCTCCCATGGATTTAACAGGTTGGGCAGTTCCACAACTGAGGAATCATAGAATCATAGAATCCTTTAGGTTGGAAGGGACCTCCAAGATCATGAAGTCCAACCATTGAGCCATGAGGGCTCTAAAGTCCTCTGCTAAAACAGATCAGCATCTGTCAGGGTTGGAAGGGACCCATGGCATCTGCCTGCAGCCAGATGCTCCAGGGAACCCTCAACATCTTTACTGAATGATAATCTGTCTACATTTAAGCTGAAACTTGAGCTAAAAATCAGATATTTCATACACCATCCAAAATACATGGTACTGTCAGGGCTCCTAACCACAATCAGCCTCCTTACCTGCTGAAAAGTCATTTATGCCTTCACTCCTCCCATGGATTTAACAGGTTGGGCAGTTCCACAGCTGAGGAATCATAGAATCCTTTAGGTTGGAAGGCACCTCCAAGATTACCAAGTCCAACCATTGAGCCATGAGGGCTCTAAAGTCCTCTGCTAAAACAGATCAGTATCTGTCAGGGTTGGAAGGGACCACAAGGATCCCCCAGAATGTACCTGAGGTCCTGCTGAGATGCATCTAACTCAGGTTTAAAGCATAGTGAAAACCCATCTGCATAGAGAGGTCCTTCAGATGACAAGCTGGAAAATATCCCAACCAGTTTTGGAGGTGGGAGGACACCCCCTCACCTGGCTGATGAGTTGACAAGATGGTGTGAAAAGCTACTGGGGAGGTGAGAATTGTCATAGCTCTGGGCAGCATCAGCATTTCAGATGCAGCCAAAAGCAGGCAAATTTAGGGGGAAAAAAAAAAAGGAGAAAACATCCCAGTGTGCTCAGCAGGTGGCAGCTGCTGCCAAAAATCCACTTGGTGGGTGATCCTTGGGGAATATCCCAAAGGGACAGGTATAAGTGGTATCATTTGACCTATCTTTGGACTTTCTCCCATACCAGTAACCATCACCCCTCACAGAGCCCCATCTCATTCTGCAGGACTTCTGGTGTGCTCCAGCTTTTAAGGTATTTAAAGGTGATTTGGCTTTTTTATGACAAAATCACAAAGTAACTTGGGCTGTTGATGCTCTGGGTCTCTGCAGAAGAGCCTGGCTTGGAGATACAGGAAGGGAAGACACCACCAGTGGTTTCTCACCTGGTAGCTGGTATGGCTTTCACCAGATCTTATGGATGAGATAGTGGTTTAAGAGTGGCACTTACCTCCTCTCTGCATTCCAAATAAGCCTTGAAACCTCCCTCCAGGTACCCAGGAGATGCCAAAGCCTGAGCTGCAAGAAAAGTGCAGCACAAGACATACTCAACAGAAGCCAAACATCTCACAAGCAACCATCAGAAGTTCACAGAAACACAAAAACTGCAGTGCTGAGGACAGCAAGAAAATCTCCCTCTTCCCAAATCTGAGAATTACTTTGGTTAGTGGCTGGGAAAAAAATCCTCCCCTAGTTATGACCTAGCAAAGTATTTCATTAAACACACAGATTCCCCCTAACTCCCTTTTAGGAAATTGTCTTTTTTCTACATGTCCTGAAACCTGAAAGTCTTTGGCCAAAAGAGAACCAAACACAGAGGATGGTGGGTGAAAACTGCTGGATCTTTGACCTGGTGGGACTCTTTTTTTTGCCTACAACCCAACACACAACCCCACAACCCCTCCAATGTTTCCCTAGCTCAATATGCCAGTGAAGAAGACTCAGCTGGAAGGATGCACCCCAGGTAGGATGGAGCTCATCCATCCTAACAATACCAGAACATCCTAACAGAACATATTCCTCCAAAACCACCAGGAGGGATAATGAGTTCTGAGCAGATTGTGGTCATCTGGAGGTGGAACCTCTTGACTGAAGCAGCACAGTGCTGTTGGTGCCACTCTCCTCCTGAAATACAAGAGCACCAGACCCACAAATCCAGCCTTAAAACCCTCAGTTTTGAATGGCTGAAGTGAGCTGAATGATTTGCAGCAGAGCCAAGGGATGGGAGGAATTCAAGTCTTTGAAAAATCCTGCTTGAAACCATTGGAGAACTCCTTTCCAACAGAGATGCAGTTCGAGGAGGATATGCAGCATTTAGGATTTGTTTTCAAATCACCAGTGAAACCTAGAATTAAATTTTGTTGCATATAGACTTGTGTGCTCCTGCCAGTTTCCATTATCATGCTTTTATTTTCTCTTTCCTAAACACCAATGTGAGGTAACTTCAATAAGCAGTTTTGCTCTGTTAGCCAAGACTGTCACTTTTAAAAATACTTAAAAAGAAAATACTTAAATTGGCAAGGAAAAAAAAAAAAAACGTTTTTAGAAAGTTCTCTGAAAAGGGAGAGAATAATTTTAGAAATCAGCTCCAGAACTGGCTGCATTCTGAAAATGTCTAAACTAAAAATAGAAGGAAATAGAGAATTTTTTTTCCCCCCCCATTTTTCCTACTTTCTCCTTTTTGCTGCTCACATTGGGGTCGCTTCCACGTTTACAGTAAATGTTTTTGCTGTTATTTTTGACTGACTGACAGCCCTGGGCAGCATCCAAGCACAACCACTACACACTCCAGGAAGGCAGAAGGGATTGTCAACACCAAAATGCCTCAGAGCATCCTCAGAGCCACGTCACCTGGCATCCAAAGTCAATCCTGCCTGTGGGATCGTCACCTCTGTGAGGTCCCCCAGCCACAGAGCTTCTGGAGGGGTTTATTTTTGGCTGGGATCTGACAGCACTGAAGCCCTGATGCCTGCCTCTGCTGGAGATCTGTTTTGGGGTGTGCAACTTGGAAACCTGGCTCTTCACTCATCACCTCTGGCTTTTTGTGGGGTCGTGTCATCTGTGTGTGGATGACACTTGATGGCCCTCGTGCAGATGAGCATCGTGGGGGCACCACAACCCAACCAGAGCCCTTGGGTGAGGAGGGTGGGAAGTTTTTGACCCTTGGCCATCAGTGATGGGGATGACGTTGACAAGAGCACCATGGGTTTCATCACAGCCTGGCAGCTTGGCTCGTGGAAAGGTTTCTGGTTTAGATTTCCCCTCACCTTGATATTTGGGAGTACTACAGCGTCGATCAGAGCTGGAGGAATTAAATAATAAAGGAAAAAAAAATGGAGAAACCAAGATGAATTCATCCTTCAGCTCAACCTTTAGAACGTTGGCCCTTCTGTAAGTGGCAGTGGTGGCCTCATTGCCACCCAGGAGCTCCACCCATAGCAGTGATGGATGAACCCTGGCTTGGTCCCACCACTGCAGCCATCTGCTGCCCTGGCCCCCCACCAACTGACACTCTAATTCCTTCACCTCCAAGCAGAAAAAACCCAGTGGCAGTGATAAAAGGCACCTGGAAAAGCATGAATTGGTCCAGAGAAGAAAGGAGAGGAATGGAAAGGTGTGGGGCAGGAGGAAAGATGAGAAGAGATAAAGGGAGGGACTACTTGGCCTACATCCAGACCCCATGCTGCTGAGAATGGAACAACCTCAGAGGTTTTTAGGCTTCTGTTGGTTTGTCTGCTTGCTCGTGGCCAGGATGAGCACGTTCCTGGGCTCTCCTTGGCTGGTGGAGCATGTCCCAGCTGACACACCACCCACCATGATCTTCAAGGCATGGCAGAGAAGGGCACTGGATTAAATTACTCAAATAGATACTGTCAAGAACCAAAAGAAGCAAGGCAATGCTGAGCAGCCAAAGAAAACCTCTCCTCTGGTGCCAGGGTGACCAAAGGTGAAGGTGCCTTGATAGCAGCAAGCCAAAAGTTACCTGTGGATTCCTCTTGTGTTTCCTTGTCCTGAGGTGTCTGAGGATGGGAAGCTTTACCTGGAGGATTTTTAGAGGTCTTTGGAAACTTCCCTCCATCCTTTAGGAGAGGGAGATGCAAGCTTCTGAGAAATCACTGCTTGGCTGATGGTGCTTTCCAGGTAGGGTGGATCACTTCCAGCTTCCCAGCAAGTTGAGAGGGACCTGGTTGTCCAAACCCCCCAATATTTTTCATGTTTATCATGTCTTTCAGACCTTCAGCTTGGGCAACTCTGCTTTCAGGTAGAATCACTTTGGGGGATAGTTGATAATTTTCACTAAAAGCTCAGGATTAAATTTATAATGGCAATAAACCCATTTCCCTTCACAGGTTTGATCCCAGATTTAGAACCATAGAATCCTTTAGGTTGGAAGAGACTTTTAAGATCATCAAGTCCAACCATTGAGCCAACAGGGCTCTAAAGTCCTCTCCTATTTACCCTGAGCTGCCTCAGGTCAAAGGAATCTTCAACATCTGAGCTGAAATCCTTCTTCAGTCAGGATTTACAAAAAAAAACATATGGCAGAGCTGAGGCTGGAACTGAAAACACTCAAACAAGCAGAAATGGTCCCACAAGAATTATTCCTCCCATCCAAAACCTGGGACACCCCAACCTAAGTCTCCTACTGGTGTTAACACAGCAACAACTACTCCAGCAAGGATCCCAGTTAGTGGGGTTCTTTTTGAGGTGGGAATAGTTGGGTTCAACTCTTCATCCCTTCCCTTTAAAAGTGGATTTGGCAATAGTGTTACAAAAGAGGCTTTCAAGGACATATTTGGCCCATTCAAGGTCAGGAGTGATCATGATTTAAGAAGATCATGACTTATTGGTGGAAGAAAAATAGGAGTTAATCACAAAGGAGGTATTTTTTCCTTATAAAATATTACTTTGGGAGTAATGCATTAAGGGTGAGGAATTTTTTCATTCCCAAAAGCACATGTTGGAAAAATACTTTCTTCCCCAAAGTTCTACCACTATTTTGCCTAGAAAGAGGCAAAAAAATTACATTCCCCTGCTAGTCTGGATTTTCATCCCTTCCAAGTTTTGCAAGCCACCCTAATGCTTGTGTTCTACCACTATTTTGCCTAGAAAGAGGTAAAAAATTTACATTCTCCTGCTACTCTGGATTTTCATCCCTTCCAACTTTTGCAAGCCACCCTAACACTTGTAAGCTAAAATACTACTTCTAAAATAGAGGAAACTTTCTCCCTCTGCTTCCTCCTCTTCCCCCAGTCCATTTTCTCCCACATTTGATTTTCTCTAACAGAAAAAGTGGAATAATTTAATTTGAAGCTTAGGGATAGAGTTCTTGCAGGAAGTGTGGAAATGCCACCTGATAGCTGCAGGCTGGATTTGATCACAAATCAACAGCACCCCAGTGCTGTGCAGGATCTCTTGGTATTTTGATGGCCAAAAAATGCCTGGCCACTGATGGCAAAACATCCTCACCCACACAGCCTGTGTTTTCCTGCCAATGCCAAATGTTACCTTGGTATTTGTATCCTTCTTAATTGCCCTGCCTTAACTGTAAGAAGCAAAATCATTAATTATATTCAGTGAAAATATCTCCAAAAACTTCCACTTGCCACTTGGCTCTCTCACAAGTGTAGAATTATCCTGGGGAAGGGAATTTAGCAGCTCTGTGCCCAAGATCTTCTTCATTCATGGCCATGGTAAGAGGCTTGGTTCACTCCCCACCTTTTGACACCTTGTGCTGTTGCTGAGCCAACAGAACTTGAGTAGCTCCAAGTCTTCCACTGAACCCAGCTGCCAAAAGCCAAGCTGGGAGAAAAAGAGTACTGCTGACCAGGATCTGGTAGAGGTTCTCCTAACCTTGGCTCCAGAAGTCCTGCTGTCACAAGTGGTATTGGGATAAAAGCTACAAATTCTTAGCTGAATTAATAAAAAAACCAAAACCCCAACATTTTAGTTGGGAGAAAAGACTTGAAGGGACCTTGCATTGGGCTCTGCAATGAGAACCTCTTGCAGCCTTCTTCCCTTGACCCATGGGAGCATTACTGAGGGCAAGGAGGCACTTCTGAAGATTTCTAAGGCATGATCCTATGAGGCTCTTTCATATCCTTTTTTTTCAGTCATGGCTTCTGACCAATGTTCACAGTTACAGGGGAAAAAAAAACCCAACCTACACATTCATAGCTAATTACAGTGCCAAGAAGGATGCTAATGAATCAATGAATGTGACAATGGGGAAATCCAAGATTTCTACATTTCTTAGAGCTTTATTTTGAATAATTATTGCATCAGCCATCATGTCCAAGAGACAAGAACTCACTTAACTTGTGTATTATGGTGCTTAAAACACCAGGTTAAGATCCACACCTTGGTTGGCAGTTTTGCCATCAAGAAATGAGAAGCCAGAGGGTTGGGGACCCACCTAAGTCTCATGCCAAGTTATCTAGCCAGATGCAACAGTGCGTTGGGGACCCACCTAAGTCTCATGCCAGGTTATGTAGCCAGATGCAACACTGCTGAGTGAGTTGGGAAGACATTCTCCATCAGGGAGTTCCCCTTGCCATGGGCTACACTTTCTTTGGGTTATCAAGCAACTGAAACTACATTTAAAGAAGAAAGTTGGCACTATTTAGCTTGAGAAGCCAAGAGACCACAACCTTTCTGCTCAGTGCTGCATGGCTGGAAGAAAATTCAGATTCCATGGGTTCAAACGAGGGGGAGGGGGAAATAAAACCAAAAGAATGAATTGGGTATGCAAGAAAATTCAGATTCCATGGGTTCAAACGAGGGGAAATAAAACCAAAAAAATGAATTGGGTGATGCTGGTTTAAGCCCCAGCCTCAAACTTTGGAAACACAACTATGGTGTCTCTTAACAGCCCTGTTTGAAAGCAAAGAGATGTTGACCAACGTGTCCAAAGGGGACATGGCCTCCTAGGGCTGCTTCCAGACAGCAGATCCACTGCATTATCTTTGGTTTCCACCACCTTTCTGCTACTTCACTTCTCCAAAGACCAGGAAGTGGTGAGAAGCCCTGAATGTAGCTCTTGGTGGCCAGGGTTCTTCTGACATGGGGAGAGGAGCATCTCTACTGTCTTTGGGCCAAGCTGTATTATAAACAGTGCCAGCACCATTCCCGAGTCTTTTAAAGTTTCCACATGATTATGTGAGCAAATATTTGGACTGAAAGCACTGTTAGTCATTATTTGCAGTTCATTTTCTCTTATTTGTTCTCTGTCTTTTAAATAATACAAAAGAGAGAGCCGAGATGACAGCTCACAGTACACACATCCAGGAGCAGAAAAGACACCTCTGTTTTTTTTCAGCAAACTCCTTATTTGCACACATCCAACCCCTGCAGCTCCCTGAAAAAAAGGCTGCAGGAGGGGCAGCTTGTGCCAGGGAAAAATTTGGAGCTGCACTGCTGGGTCCCATGACTGCTGTGGCACCCACAGCTCTTGAGCATCTCCCACAAAACCCCTCCCCAACTCTTGGCCTGGCTGTGATCCTGCACAGAGTTTTTACTGGATTTACACCCTGGGGCAGAGCAACAAGAACCTATTCCCTGTTTCCAGGCCTCCCTGGATTTGGGGAGGGTTTCCCTGCTTCACTGCTATTTGGCACCTCATTTGGAGGCTTGATCTTGGCAACAGCTGTTCCTCAAGCTCAGGGTTTAGCACCATCCATCATGTCAGGAGGCAGCAGCATCACCTCCAGCAGGAAAAGCTGCAGCTGGTGGCAGGTGTCTGCAGAAAGAGGCCCCAAACATGTTTGCCAAGGCAGAGTTTACACCTGCCCATGTAAGTGCAAGGCTCCCTGGGCACAGAGGCATGACAGCAAGTGTTCAACCAGCAGAAGAGCTCCGTGGTAGTGCTGGCATCCAAATTTACACAGGCAGCTTTGTCTCAAAAAAAACCCACCTCTCCAAAACACCTACAAATTGCAATTCCAGCAGCCTGTTTCTCCATCCCCCCCCGATTTGTGCCTCTGGCTGCCTTGAAAGCAAGGTGTCCAGAGTGCTGTAGGAAGGACTGGGTGATATCTAGAGGTAAGGCAGCTCATTTTGGTATGAAGAAGCTGAAAAGAAAGGGGGGTGTTAGTCCTTTGGTCAGTCGTGGCTCAGTGAATGGAGGGAGCCAGGACCCACTGCCTGCATCTGGCACCTTCTCCATCAGGATTTCTGCCTATTTTAACACCTTACATCCAGGACATGAATGGGTAAAGGATGACTATTTACCCCCAAAAAAGCTAGATAGAAGATATTAGTTTGACTTAAGCATTCTGGGTTGCATTTCAATTTTAACAGAACCCCTCCAAAGCAGAACGTGTCCCCAAGAAACACTTTTGGGTGCACATTCCTGTTTTGGCACCTCCTCCCTCAGATTTGAGCCCACGTTGGAGACCAGCCACGTCCAGATTTACACCAAAACCTGAATCACATCAAACCCTTCCATCTCCAGTGAGCCATTTTGGGCTTTACGTGGTGACTTGTAAAGAAGGAGAAAGGATCTTGTTCCTTAGACAGTGTAGACTCCCTGCAAATATTCATGCTGAGAACAAACAGCCCTTTCTATGGAGAAGATTTTGAACATCCTGACAGGGAAAAGAGAAAAATCCCAACCTGGTAGAAACACTTGGCCCAACAGAAATAAAGTTAATGTAATATGGCAAGGTTCCAACTAGTCTCTGTTTACCAGCTAGTGTCTCCTCTGAGTCATGCATTGATGTGACTATTAATAATGCACTGTTATAAAAAGCCATCCTTGTAGGAGGATGGTGATGCTGTCAAGACTTCAGCAATTTCTTGTTTTCCCTGAAAGAGGGGTAACATTTGTGTTGTGTTTTCAACTCCTCTCTTCAGGTTCTTCCCACTTCAATAATAAACTCCAAGCCTAAAAATAGCATCTCGCTTCTACAATCAGTGACCTTTTTTTAGATACATGGGGATTAGCATGAAAGAAGGGACTTGTTCAGTTTATAGTTGACAATAAGCACTGCTGCTTTCACCTCTGCAGTGTAAGGAAGTCCCATTTAGAGTTTCTTCATGGAGAAACTGAAGCAGAGGGAAAGAAAACCACTTACTTGGCATCGTTGGCAGGCCAGAGTGTCGTTGGCATCCCAAGGGATGCTGCATTGGTTTGGGGATACTACCTCTTTTCCTTGGGAACAAAATATGAGTCATGAAAAATGTAAATCACTTCATCATTAGCATCTTTTTTTCCTCCCTGGCCTTACCCTAAAGTAGTAAAAATTATCTCTGAGCAGAGATGGTTCTTTAGGAAGACGTGGTTTGTAATTAATGGACTTGGCTACAGCACCAACAGGGCATTTTTTTCCTCAGGTTTCATACTTAGTCCAACTGAGACATTTCCTGTCCTAGCTGCCAGAAGTATCCCTCTCAATTTTGTGCTTTTGGAGAGCATTTGAATTCAGTGGGGACTACAGCATTAGGTAACACTTGACTTTAATATTAATAGCTACTTTTTATTCTGGTGTTATCTGGCTTAGTTTAGAGAAGATATTCTCCATGGCAAAGTCCTCGTGCCTTGTTTCACAATGGACCCCTGGAATATTTCAGCATTCCCATCTCCTTGGACTGCCTCTTCCAAGAACTCATGCTCAGATTTCCTAAATGCTATAGGAACTACCTGGCAATTTCAGGCAGTGTGATTTTATTGGCCCAATCTAATAAGAATCCTGATGTTCTCCCCCCAAAAAAGTCAAAGTGGTGCCACAATAAATGCCTAAACCTGTTAAAGAAACACTCCATGCACCCAGCACACCTATCAGGGATTTCTACAAGGAGCATTGCAGCCAAGATGGGTTGAGGTCACCAAGCAAGCCCATGGTGATGAGGCAGGTCCAAGGTCTAACTGGGTTTAAGTCACCTCAGGGTTTGGATCAAAGGAGTGTGCAGCTGCCCCAGGCTGCAAGCAAAGACCCAAAACATCCCTCCACTGCTTTCTGTCCAAAGGAGAGGCCAAGGAACAAGAGGAAAATGGGCCCACAAACACCAAGTTCTTCCTCGTGCATGATCTAGCACCAGCAGCAGGGTGACCCTGCAGGCAGGAGGACAATGCCCGTGTTTGCCAGGTCCTGATCTAGCCAGCAAGGCTTGGAAATGCAGCTCCAACTTCTATTGCTTCTCCTCTTCACCCATAACACTCAGCTTTGGGCCCTGAGCTCACCATCCAAGGACCACAAGAAGTCCAAACTCCCAAT
Source organism: Merops nubicus (assembly GCF_000691845.1). Lineage (NCBI taxonomy): Eukaryota > Metazoa > Chordata > Aves > Coraciiformes > Meropidae > Merops > Merops nubicus. The sequence goes on along the minus strand of NW_008616993.1, from coordinate 34,907 downwards.
GCCTATGTCCTGCAGACCTTGAAGAATCTCCTCCCTACCTGGGCAAACGTTCCTTCCTTAGGAATGAAGCCATTTTTTCTCCAAGAAGGGCTTTAATATCAAACAAAACACATGCTTAAAGTCTTCACTCTGTTGTCACCCTTGATGAAAGAAGAACTTTTTACTCCAGCTTCTGAAATGATTTTCCATCCCCTCGGCAAGACCTTGGGCTAGACACAGGCTGAAAAAAAAAATGAACAGCTGCTTTATTCTGTTTTGTTCAAAAAATCTTGAGAGGAAAAAATCTTTTCTTTCTTATTTGATGGACCTCAGCTTCCCAGCTCACAACTATCAAGCAGTGCCAAGCTGCCTGAGATGGTTTTTAAGGGGCTGATCTCAGATCCTGTTTTCCTGCCAACCTCCCCATCAGTTTGTGATAAAGGCTGTGTTTGGAATTGTGTATTTTCCACACATCCTCCCCATCTGCAGTCTCATCACTACACTAATACTACTCTTTTTTTCTTTTTAAGTATCCCCTACCTTGCTTGTAGAGCTCTGAGAGAGGATGAGAGTGAGGGAACGTGCTCCCAGCACCCAAGAGGGCCAGTCAGCCAACACACCCAACCTTGCCAGGCTTTGTGTGCTAGCCTGGAGCAAATCCTTCAAGCACAGCCTCCTGGACACACTGTACCACCAGCAGCCTGGGCATTGGTAGGAAAAATTGCTCCAGGGAAGATATCTCAGCCTGTCCCCACTCCTCCTGCTTTACACTTTGTCTCTGGTGGGAATTAGCCAAGTAGAGATTATTTTTTATTCACCAAAATTTACCAACAGTATTGAAATTTGAAAGGACATCATGCCAAGCAACAATTCCATGAGTTTTAACTCAAGGCACCCAACAGGAGTGGGTCAAGGAGCACAGTTGTACCAGCAAGACTAAAGCAACAGCAGCTGCTGATGGGGAGAGGGGAGGTTAAAGTCACTGAGGACCCAGTATCAGGGCAGGGATTGCCCCAGTTGGATCAGCCAGCAGCAGAAGGGATTGCCTGACTGCCTGCTCAGCTCCAAGTATTGTCCTCCCTCTGATAAACATGTGCTGAGCAACCTAGAGCAGGCTCCAGCATGGCCCACAAGCTCTTTCATCTCCTGCCACACACCCTTTGACAAACCAGCACGCCACCCGCTTCCACAGGGTTGGGGATGTTGCTTTGAAGGGCTGCCAGCAAGCCCTGGAGGCCTCCACACCCCACAGCTATGGTTAGTCATGGTGACAAGAGTGGATAAAAGCCACCTTGAAAGACAAGATGGCAAGACAGCTTCATAAGGTGCAGCTGGGAGATGGTTTCCTCTGACCCAGCCCCATTTCCATGCAGTGGGATCTACTTTCTCACCTGTCTTCTTCTGTGGCCAACAGAGACCTGTTTAGGAGAGGAGCAGGAGCCACTGGAGCTGGCAGATACCCATCTTCTCCCAATGAGGATTCCTCCAAGCTTCCATCTGAGTTTCTCTCATCATGAGCTAACACGAGTCCCTCTTTGACTTCTCTCTCCATCTTCCTTGCACAGCTTCAGGATTTCCTTCCAGCCTTGGAAGAAACAGCCTATGTCCTCTATATCTCCTCTGGGAAGTGGGCCTGGAGGATGATGAAGACTTACTCCTGGGGAGAAAGTAGTTCTTCTTCCCACCTCCTCTGAGCTGATGGCTTCTGGACCTTCTGACTGCTCCCCACCCCACCCTGCAGCTGGACTAGTGCCAAACCTGCCCAGAACCTGATTGCCTGCTCTGATGCAAGTGTTAATTTCCCTCTCTATTAAATACTTTGAATAATTTATTGGTTATTTATTCTGCTTGAGAGGAGGGTTAGACCATGCATTTAAAGGGATAATGCTCTTCACAAAAGCTGCAGAAAAGATGAGTAATTACCACTGCTTCTCAGTTGGATCAAGGTTTAAAACCAAGCTGATCAGGGAGATCTTGCTGTTTATCTCAGGTTAGGGCTGCTGCTGACTTGCACCATCTTCAACAAGTGGACACCCAAGGCATTGTCCTGAATAAACAATGAAGAGAACAACCAGGAGGCTAAAAATGGTGTGAACTAGACAGTTGGACCTCAACAGTGAAGGAGCAGCAGCCCCTCCTGGAAATGGGGTCACTGGAGGTGGTCCCCAAATGGACTTAGCTTTGTAATACCATCGAAGATGTACAAATACAACATTGGCCCCATTCTCTTGAGCATTGATGAGTGATAAGCATTGAGAAGATCCTCTCTCTGTCTTCTCCAGGTTATACTCAGGTCTCTCAGTCTTTCCCCTTAAGATAGATACCTGAGATGGTTAATTATCTTTGTAGCCCTCCAGTGGACTCTCTTCAGTATCTCCTTGTCTCTCTTGAAGCAAGGAGCCCAGAATTGGACAACACTCCAGAAGTGGCCTCACTAGGGCAAAGTAGAGGGTGCAGAGAACCTCCCTCAACCTGCTGCCCATGCTCTTCTTAATGCACCCTAGGATACCATTGGCCTTCTTTATTTCCTATCAAAAATTAAAGGACCCTCCAAAGTTTTTCTTCCACTAAAACTCACATTTTCTGTTCCTTGAGTTATGACATTTGAACCTCTTTGCCCATGAAATCCATTGCACCAACAAGGTTGTGGCAGGACAATGGGGAAAAGATGGGACTCTAAAACAATCCACCACTGATGACAATAATTTTTGCTACCTTGAAAGGAAGATTTTTGAATCAAAGTTTTATGCTCCTCTGGCTAAATCCTGCCAGCTCCCCCCGTGCTGACACCAGCATCTACATGTGCAGCACAGATTTATCCTGGGACTTCTGTAGAAAGGCAGATTTGGGGGGGGTTTGATTCCTTACAAAAATTGTTTGTTAAACTTAACAGCATTTACTTGCCTCCTGAAAGAAAAATATCTGCAGCCAAACGATCCTACTGGGGTCCATCTGAAACAGCAGCAGCACATAATTAACTGGGATACAGTAGAGATATGGGGGAATTTGGGTGATGATGCTGCAGAACTGTTCTCTCATCCAGGCAAACAGATCACCACATCCTAACAGGGAAGACAAAGGAGATCTGTTCTTACTGGGTTCAAACAAGTCTTGGCTTAATACCCAGTAGTGAACAAAAAAAACCCCACAAGCGAGATAAAAATCCTCCAATTCACATCCTCACTGTTAAAATTACAGATAAGAGGGTGAACTTGGAGGTACAAAAGCCAAGCAAAATAGCAGGCTAGATAAAAATAATATCTATATGGCTGGAATCCAAAGTACCTCAGACAAACCCTATGGAAGGAAACAGATTCTCACGAAGGAGAGAGGGAGGCTGAGTGTAGAGGCCACAGTAGAAGGGGTTGAATGATTTTATGGGCTTTGATATTTAATGGCCCAACTGGAAACGACATGAAAGTCCCTGATTTTCAAGGTGACTGGTTTGAGCTGTCTCAAACAGACCTTCTATCATCACTGTCCACTCTTGAAAATCTCAGCGAGGCACTCCGAAGCTCTCCCCAGAGACTTGCCAAGCAAGACAGCAGCAGGCCTCCAAGTCTGGCCCCAAGCCAAACCCTTTAGGCCAAGGCTGATCTTGGCAAAGTTTCTGCTCTGTAGTCTGAATTCAAAAAGCTCCTTCATGCTTTCCAATCTAGGCTTAGAAACATTTGCATTCAAGAACTTATATCTTTGTTTAGCTCTAGCTCTTGGCAATCTAGGGTGGTTTTTTTTTCCCCAATACATTTCTTATTTCTCTTTTACCTGGGAGAAATTCTACCTCTTTAGTTGTCATGAAATCAGAAGCATGAACAAACCTCTTTGTTACCTGCTGAGAGGACAGACCAGTCTCCCCTCCAGTGCTGATCAGAGTCCTGGGTGGTGTCCACGTTGATGGTTTTTGGCTTGCAGGCAACAAAGTCAGCAGCCAAGACACCCAGTAGCAGGTCCTGCTTTGACTCACTCTGAAAAGGCATTTCTGTAGCACTTAGCTTTGCTTTAAGACAGCAGACAGCCTCCAGGGCTGAGTAGGACTCAGTCCTTGACCACCTTCTCTGCACAAAGGTTCTCCAAGGTGATGGTACCTCAAGCCTTCTCCTGACCTAGGAGACCTCAAATCCCTAGGTGCTTCCATAGCCTTGGGCAAGGCATTGGGTTTCCTGGGTTTAAAGAAAAACCAACTCATCCAAAAGACAAAATAAAAGAAGTCCAAAGCAGTAAATTGGAAATCACTGGGCTCCTCTATGCTCCTCCAGCACTTGGGAGCACTAATTGCCAGCAGTCCAATTACACTCATGTCTCTGATGGATTTAATTGCTGAAGAGAGAAGTCACCTCTTATGGATCATTGTTTACAGTAAATTAGTTCAGAAATTCCCATCTTTCTGCCTGTCACGCTCAGAGGGCAAACTCCCTCAGCTCTGCCACTGAAATCAGCCAAGGACTTCACTGGCTCCAGCCCATCAGCAAGCTCATTTGTGAAGGAAAAGCTGAGCAAAGACACATGCAGGGCAGAAACAGGCCTGGTTGTTCAGGCTTTCTTCTGATGAAAGAAAGCTTTGAGATGAAAGAGGTCAGAGGAAAAAAAAGCAATACCTCAGATATCAAAAAAAACACTCAATGAAAGCTACAGAGGCTTTGCAGGAACATAAGAGGAGGACTGACACAGACACACCTACAGCATAGCTCCAGCCAGACCTGAAGGCTGAGAACTGAGCTTAAATAAAGCTGGTGGAGCAATGGGTGGGGTGGAGGTCCCAGATGAGACTGCTCAGGGCAATTAATGCCCTGATAGCTTCAGAGAGAGGGGGTTTGATTTTTGAGGAGTCTCTAAAGGGATGTTACCAGGGGTCAGCAGGTTGAGGGAGGGGATTCTGCCATTCTACTCAGTTCTGGTGACACCTCACCTGGAGTTCTGGACCTAGGTCTGGAGCCCTCAGCACAGGAAAGAACATTTTTACAGTGAGAGTGGTGAAATACTGGAAGCTGCTCAGATGGGTGGTTGATGCCCCATCCCTGGAAACATCCCTGGTGAGGTTAGACAGGGCTCTGAGCAATCTGATTTGGTTAAAGATATCCCTGCTGAGTTAAAGATATCTCCTGCAGGAGAGTCAGACTGGATGACTTTTAAAGGTCCCTTCTGACCTCAACCATTCTATGAAAGTCCCAGGACCTCCAGACTGCCTGAAATCATGAGGGTAAATAAAAGGAATGAGAAGGGAACATTTTTCTTTGCAGAACCTTTATGGAGCTGGGCTGAAAAGGGATTTAAAAGAATTTTGCATTTTCTTCATGGGGTAAACGTGCATTTTTGATGGCTCTGATGCTCCCTGTCAAATCAAGGAGGGGGTTGAGGTTAGGTAGAGTTAAGGTAGGACCAGTGGTAGTCCTCTCTCTCCTTTGCCATGCTGGTGAGGTTCCTCAGAGGTGCTGTATCTCAGTGCAGGACTTGTAGGAATGTTCTTATGGTCTTCTAGAGACAGCACCAGGTTGTCACAACCCTCTTGGGAAACAGGACACTCCCCTCCTAGGGTACAGCAAGGTTGCATGCTGCTCTCTGAGCTTGGTTGCTCTTGTACTGGGATAAATACAACACCAGGACCACATTATTCACACTGTTACCTAGAGATAAAAAGAATTAAAGCAGAGGAACACCAGAAGCTTAAAAACAGGCCTGCCCTTGACTTGCACAAGGCGTTTCAACAGCCCCATAAAAAGATCAGGGGCTTCACTCAAGCATGAGTAGTCACAAGCATAAAAGAATGGCAGCATTATATTTATTATTAAAGCCCCCCCCCCTTATTGCAGATGGATTCTGAGCCTCTGGGGAAAGTCAGGGACAGGATATTTAGCCAAAAAAAAAAATGTTATTAAAAATAGAAATTGTTTTCCCATGATTTAACCTTATTGCCCAAGGGGAAATCACTTAGGTGATGTTATTGGAGAGCAGGCAGTTAGGAGACTACTGTTGGTATGGAAGAGTGTATGAAGAAGGTTTCTGGAGCAGCAGGAACATTTCTGCTTCCAGATTTACCTGTGCACCCTCCTCATTGCCTTCAGAGCTTTGGAGGAAAAGAGGAAGGTTTTTTCCTCAAGCCCATGTGCCTTTAACTAACCTTTTAGCTACCAGGAGGTGCTCCCCAGGCTGGGAGAACTCTGTGGTGGAAGGAGCAGAGCACACACTGGACTGTTGGCAGGGTGGGATGAGTGCCATTCATCATATCCTCATCCAACCATTTCTCATCCTCCTCCTCATGTGTCAAGTCTACAGCTCCCAGATGAGCCCAGTTGGGTCTCCTTGGTCTGGAGGGACTTGGAACCAGTGGCCAAAGGGTAGAGTGCAGGATGGGGCCATGGTTTGCTTGATGCTCAAGTTCCAGCCCAAAATTCATCATCAAAAAAAAAGTCTTCCCTAATTTTCTTCAGAACCTGCAAAAAGGTTGAATTATGACAAATTGGTGTTTTCTAACAGGAAACCTCTGTCCCACAGCTGGGGCCAAAAGTTGCTTGTCAGAGCAACATCAAATGAGATCCCTCCTGCCAAGGTGGCCTGAAGCTCTTTGAAAAACAAGGCTCTGGAGGCCAGGGGGAATGCCAGGGGGATTGCTGAGTGGATCAGTTTGCCTTCTCTCTTCCTCTTGGGAAGATATCATTGCCTGGAACATGATTTTTAAAAGAAAGGAACAAAAACAAATCATCAAGAGAGGAGGGAGGATAAAAAATGAGACTCAGAGGTCTCCATGCCTCAGAAAAACTGGCTCTGAAGTTTTGCTGTAGGTGGCAGATCTTAACCAATTCCATAGACTCCCTCCCCCTACCTGTATTTGGACATTTTCCTGTTACTTAATGATATTCCATCAATTATATAACTTCCTAGGTACTTCAGAACAGTATTAGGGAGTTCAGCTTCGTGATTAGTGCAGTTATTGTCCTTTGGAGACTGAGCTAATGGTCATTTGTCTTCTTCAACTCAATTAACAACAATCCTCTCTGGACACCACACAGGTTGCACTCAGTGACGTGCAGCTACATCCCCTCCTCCATGAGAACGTGACCCCCATCTCTGCAGACAAAATCTGGCTCCTCTTTTGCCTGCTCCATGCTGGGCATTTTAGCAGTGCACTCTAAATTAGCCAAGAACTGAAGTGGGCAGGGCTTGAGCCCCCCAAAAAATCCATTCATTGATGGCCATTCCCTCTCTGAAGGGCTTGAGTAGGTTGATGAGACACAAACATTTCCCAACCAGCTGGGAAGACTCTAGGGCTTGAGCCCCCCAAAAAATCCATTTATTGATGGCCAATCCCTTTCTGAAGGGCTTGAAGTAGGTTGGTGAGGCAGAAACAATTCCCAACCAGCTAGGAAGACTCATCCCAAGGAGGATAAGGTCACATCTTCCAGCAAAGCATTGTCTTTGCATCCTCATCCCTTTCCAACTCTCTGAGGGCTGGCACCTTTACCCAGAGTGGTGCTGGGGCAGTTTTAGAGTCTTTTGGGGTCTTGTGGAGCCAGGGCTGAGACTCTCCTGCTCCATGCCATGAGCCACTGGCCTCAGAAGCTTTCAGAGCTGGCAAACCAAAGCCTTCCAAGCAGAGGGAGATGGAGGGGAGGCCAAATTCTGCAGTGGCACGTGGGCTGTGTGCTGCCATAAATAAGACACCCTCTGCTCCTGGCATGTGGCAGTTTCAACAGAAAGCATTAATTGCTGACAAATTGTTCTGGTAGCAATGGAACCTGGTGAAAGTGTTTTTATAGCAAAGCTTTCACTCAGGAGGTGTGGAACCAGCTCAGAATTTATGAGTGTAGAGGGCACCAGACTCCCTGGGAGAAGGCAGGAAAGCTGGAGAGTCTCCTCACCCAGCAGAGTCTGTAACTTTACCCAAGAAGAACTCCCAAGGCAGGCAGAGAAGGTGAAGAAATCTCATTTTAGGGGGAGGTCCCTCCTTTGCACCATGCCACCAGACAGCTCAACCACCCAACTGATCTGGCTGAACCCTTCTCAGTGGTGATATCACCTCCCCATGGTCAACCTCCCCAAGGTTTTCGCCCTAGAAGGTCTACCAAAAACCCAGCATTTGGTTCTTTAACGTGTCCTTCTGCTTTAAGAAAAGCCAAATCCATCCACCCTGCCCCTGGAGCAAGCCCAGCCCTGTGCTGCTGCCACTGTGAGTAACAGTGATGGGATCACTGAGATGTGACAAGATTTATCACTTTCTCCTGAAGAACAATTGCCTGCTTGGTGTCCTCAGTAAATAACGTTCTGCCTGCATCATCTGGGGACATCATTAACCCTGGAGACACCACTTAACCTTTCATGGGTTCCCTCAGCTCCCCCAAGCTGCCTCAACGAGTCCTTGCAGGGACAAGGTGAGGATGTGATGCCAAAAATTCACACGTGGGAAGGAGGAACACAACACAGATGTTTGATACCACCCAGTGTTCAGGATCTCCCTTGCCCATCCACCAGCATCTCAGTGGCATCTTTTAGGCTGGGCCCAGACAACTCCATCCCCACACATGCCAAGTGCTCAAGACTTTGATTCATCTGGTCCTGTCTCCTCACTATGCTTAATAGCTCCTGACTGCTCCTTCACTACGTCTGTGACCAAAATGCTGGATTTCTTAATGCATTTTTAATTAGCAAACTCCATCTCCAGGGGGAAATGTCTTGCATCTTAATGAACTTTGCTTTGAACCTTTGCCAGAGAGTGCTTCATGCCATCAAGCTCTACCTGCAACCCAGTAGCCTGATGACCCTCAACTCCAAAGATGAGCAGCCAAGCCTGGGGAGATAGATGTGGGTGAGGAGTTTTCTAGGTGGATGCAGTTCCAACTGTAGTCCAAGCTGTTGAGAAGTGATGAGACACTCATTTGAGCGTGGTCAAGTCCCAGAATGCTCACAAAGCCTCTGTTCTCAGGGAAAAAGGAAGGACCATGGTTCTTTTCCCTTGGAGCCTCGTTCAGGATGGTTCATAATTCAATTACTGGCCGTGCCTCTCCAGGAGGTGCCTTTTTTTGCAAGCCATGTCTCTCCAGATCAGCTCCTGGTATTATGGGCCACCATAAAAACCTGTTTTTTTCCTAGGACTCGATGACATTTTAATCAACTCTTCCAGACAGAGTTACACATTCAAATGTTATGATGTTTCCTTCAGATTTCCCCAGGCATCTCATGGTTTCAACACCGTTTCAACGCTTTCTGTCTTCTGTATCCCTCCAGTTCCAGATCTCATTTCAAACCCACCGTTGCAGTTGAGCTGTTTCAAGCTGATCCCTGCTGCAGGAGCCTCCTTAACTCCATGTCAGAATCCCTTTCCCACCTCTGGGAGGAGCAAGGGTTGAACCTGTTTCCTCCTCTCCCTTGCTCTGGGAAGGATGGGGGAACTGTTGACAGCTTTGTGGTTTATTACCCTCACAGCTCTATAGATCCACACCTTCCACATGCTTTCAGCAGGGCTGCCAGCTGTTCCTCTGCTTTCTGGCTGCTCTGGCCCACGAGCTGTCAGGGCTGCCACTTGTCTCCACCCTCCTCTGCCAGGCACGTCCCGTTGGCACACGATTCCCAGCAGCAGCTTTTTCCCTGTCCTCACCCCCACGCAGCCTTCTCTGTGCTAGAACCCAACGACAGGGTCTCTAGAGGAGCAGGAGGACCCAGCACGACAGTCCTTTCAGAGAGGAGACTAGCAGATGCAGCTCCAGGAGGTATTTATGCTCCACTGAGTCCCCTCAGCTCCTTTGCAGAGGCAGAAGAACCCCAGAACTAAGCAGTGCTGCTGCAAACATCAGCAGTACCCACCCTACTAGACATGGGAATCCTTTCTGACTTCTTCTACCCACATCCTCATCCTCTTAGGAAGCAGCAAGGTAGGAATTCACCTCACCACGGGCTCATGCATGACTCAGTCTGCCCTTAGCTCTCTCCTTTTGGAGAAGCCTGAGCCTGCCTGCCACCTCCAGCCAGGTCTCTCACACTGCATCAAAGAGCACCCCAGAATTTCTTCTCTCCACCTTGCTGGCACCTAGAGTTTGCCCAAACTGAAGTGGCTGCTGGAGCCCCAAACCAGGATTTTCATCCTGCTGCTTCCCCAGGAAACGTCTGCAGCTCAGGATGAAAATCCTGGTTTGGGGCTTCAGCAGCCACTTCGGTTTGGGCAAACTCAGTTGAGTTGAGTCCAAGTTGAGTCTAAGTTGAGTCCAAGACGTGTGTAGCTCTAAGTGGCAAGAGATGCAGCCCCAGCAGGCTCTCCCATGGCCTGGCTCTGTACCTCTCCCTCTTCCTTGCCCACATGGTTCCCACCAGAGCTGTCTTACCTGTGCCAAACTCTTTTTGCCTTGAGCGAGTCATTCTTCCCTCTCAAGTGAGGTTTTGGGCACATCCACCATGAAGATGTCTTGGAGGCTCAGTAAAGACCTTGCTGAGAGGCTTGAACCACATTCCCAAAGCTGTTGGGATTAGCTTTGTAAGAAAATTCCCTTCCACACACTACTAGAAGCATTTTTACAGGTCAGGCATGCCCACCTTTCCCTA
>NW_008616993.1:4154-24387 GCF_000691845.1 Merops nubicus | reverse complement strand
GCCCTACAGGTTCTTTCTAGGTGGATAGAAACAGCACACCAGCTTTTTTGGGTGAAGATGGCTTCAGGGAAGAGTTTTGGAAGCCTTTTCTCCCCCTGCCTCCTCCAAGCAAGACGGAGTAATCATTTCATGCAGCTCAATTTCCTGAGCTGCTTTCACAGCCCTTTATCAACCCCAAAGATCTGCTATTGCTACCTGCCACTCCTCCCCCTTCCCCTGGGGAGTAATCTGCCTGATGTATCAGCAGCACTCCTGGAAATGCTCCAAGGTGTAGGGTCCCTGCAGGCCATTCCCCCAGGGGGGACTGAGAACCTCTGTGGGACAAGCCCAAGGTCTAGAGCCACCTTGCATCTCTCTGTAAAACCTCCACGCTGCCCAGGCAGCATTCCAAAGCCTCAGAGAGGGAACCATTTATTATTCCCCTTCTTCCCTAACACACCCTCCCCTGTCCTGCATCCCCAGGCACCAATATCCAGTGGTTTTTCTAATCCAATTTATCATCGAGCTGTTTCCCCCAAGTCAGCAGATGCCCCTCTCCTCAGGTTACTGAGGGATCGATTTACCTCCAGGTCTCTGAGTTCCAATTCCCAATTCCCCTCCTCCTCAGCAAGATGTGGGAAGGGGGAGGGCAAAGCCAGGAGGGTTAGCAAGGGACAGAGGCAGCTGAGCACCCTGTAAGGGGCTGCTGGTCTGGCTGAAGGGTTGCAAGGGCTGCAAAGGCATCATCAGTGAGCTCTACCTGCTCCTCAGGAGCAGCCTGGGGTCACAAACAGAGGCAGATGGCAGCAGATCAGCAACGCTGGCTCAGAGGTGCATGGGCAAGCCCCAAATCAGCCCTGAGTGTCCAGCTCCTTCCCAGCTCTCTCTGGTGCACGGGGGAGAGGGTTGCAAAGGGAGGCAGCAGCACAGAGGAACGTCAGGAGAGCTGTCCATCTATTTTCCATCCCTCTCCATCCTGCTTGAGCATTTTCCCTTCAAATAGGCACTTTTTGCCCCTGCCTGTTGTGTCCTGGGAGCTGGAGAAGCACAGGCCTCCCATCACTCTTGGGAACTTGCCATAATCCTTTGTACACACACTCCCCTGCTTCAGAGTCCAGCACATGACCCCACCTCTGCTTGAAAACCAACTGGCAGTCATAGCAGAGGTTCTGATGTGCCTGCAACACTTTGGGCAAGGACAATATCCCCCATCTCTGAGCTGGGAGGCAGGAGCTATGTCCCTCCACCCCACAGCTTCCCAGGTAAATCCCAGTCCAGCCCTTGGAGCAATTCCAGCCTCAGTTGTTGTGGCCCCATGTGACATTTTATGGGGAATGGAGGTTAAGGTCAACTCAAGAGTGAGGCTTGTGGTGAAGCATTTCAGTGAGGTTCAGGCTGATTTTTGCTGCATTCTTCTGTTCTGGAAGGGGAAAGGTGCTCAGGGAGACCCAAGGAGCTTCCCATCCATCACTGCATGGAAAACCTGGCAGGGTGGACATATCACAAGGACATTTAGCACTTACCTTCTTCTTTCAGAGAAAGACACAGCAGTGTGGTAGGTATTTCTGAGCAGGAAAATACCTGATCACAACCCAGCACTTTCCACACTTGAGGTCCTTAATGGATTTCTTCCCACTCTGGTCATCCTCTTGTCCATGCAGTTGGTCCAAGTTCTATTTTCTCAACCCCCAAGAGTGTCTGCTGAATTTTCAATCAGATACAAAACCTCTTAAAAAGTGAGACAGAGCTCCCACGAGTGGTTTTCTGGCATCCAAGGCACAAATCCCTCCTCCTCAAAAGCACTCTCCTGACAAATCCTCCTTCCCTAGCTATCCAAATGCCTTTGCAAACCAAAGCTGCATCTGTGAGAGGTGACTTGGGGAGAAGACTGGCCTCCTCCCCCACTTTGCTGCTCTGCTTGGAGAAGACCTTCAAGAAAACCCAAAGGGAAGTTTCTAGTTGCTTTTCCCCTGCTATGAAGAAGGAGTGAGGGGTCTCTTGGAGAGGTGGCTGTGTGGAGGGCAGGATCTCACATGGCTGGGAGAGATTTCTTGGTCCTTTTCAAGGAGAGGCAAAAGAAGCAGCACTCCTAAGGTCTACCAGCTTAGTGTCCTTGTTTAAGGGACCAAGAATTCACCTCCAAATGAGAATAGCAACCAGAGTGTGGCAACGAGGGGCTGAAAGTTAAAACAGTGTCATTGCAAAGACCTGGACAGACTTCATCAGCCCCATGCTGCAACTGCCACCTATCAGCAAAAAACTGGGGAGAGAAAGAGCTTTAGTTATGCATTGTCATGGCATATTAAATAAAGGTGTCTTGCCCTCGAGACCTCATTCCTCAAGCCCTTCACCCTGCTCCCCTTGGGAGGGGTGGGGATGCATCATTAGAATGGCACACCAGCCTCAGACCCAAAGGGTCACGCTACCCAGAGTTGGTGAGCTCAGCAGAGTACAAGCAACTCTGTTGAGATGCAGCAGAGTGACAGGTAAGGTCCTTGCCCTTTCCATTAGCTTCATTTTAATTTGAAGCCTCCCTGTTCATTACTTCCACCCCCTCCAGTCTCAGCTGGCTGGCACGATGCTTTCTGTTGCTTGCTGACTTTGGGCAAGAGCCTGAGGCTCCAAGTCTCTGGGGTCTTGGCTGCACGTGTGGCGTGGCAACAAACTGGCCAGCAGTGACACCTGGGCACTGGGTTTTTTGGCACCTGCAGATGCCACCTGTCTGCTAGGATGCTGCTTCACATCTCCACCCCACTGAGCCATCCTCCTCTCGAGCAGGAGGGAGTTGTGGGGCTGGGCAGAGCCAAGGACAACCCCCACTCTTCCCATTTCCTTGCAAGAGAAATGGTTTGATTTACTTCAGGATGGAGCCAAGATGATGTGGATAGTCAGGACTCGAGTCAGTTTGCTAGCAGAGACCTTTCCAAGTGTCAGCTCAGCTTCTGGAAGCTGATACAACCATGATGTTGGCCTACAAGGAGCCCAAGGTCAGAGGTTTCAGATGCTGGAAAGCAGCCACTGGCTACACAAATGATCTAGAGAAGATAGAATATGACTGATCAGCCTGGAGTTCTTGGGCTCAGAGCTCTTCCAGTGACATATCTGCCCAATTTCCTGAAGTTTCTGGGAAACTTCAGGGGGGCTGCTCAGATCAGGAACAACACCATCCTCAACCCTTGCCCTAATGTTGAGGTTTTCTCCCCAACCCTCCCCATCCAAGGGGTGCTGGGAGAGAGCTGGAAATGTAGATATTTTTCAGAGGGTTCTTTCTATGCATTTAAGCACCTGCTCCCATCTCTCCACAGCCCTTCTGTCAGGACCACAGCCTGGGCAGAAAGTCCCTGAGCTGCTCAGCATTGGAAAAAAATCACTGCAGCAGGCACTGGCCAAACCAGGAGACTCCTCTTACTATCTACACCACGAAGTCTCATGCTCCACTTCTCTGAAGGGTCATTTTCCCCATAGTTCAGTGCTGGAGATGGAAAACCCTTTCAAAAAAGGAATTTGGAAGCCTTACCTCAAGCTCAGGAGCTGCTGGAGAGAAGAACTAGACAGCACTGCAGGAATCAAGAGGCAGCTAATAACAAAGCTGGACATCTGCTTCAAGTCTGGCTGATCTAGGAAAGATTTTCTGTTATCCTTCAATATAAAGAAGAAAGTCTTGAAATATTATCTTTCCTTGGTGAAAAAAAACCTGCTGGTTTGCAGCTCATGCCCTTTCTAGTCCATATATTTACAAAGAGCCTTGAAAAGTGTCAGAGCAATTTGCTGGGATGAACCATCACGACACCAAGGAGCAGATTTCCTCACAGAAGGAGGTTATCAAACACCTCACATCAACCAAAGGTCACTGGGGAAAACCAGCCCTGGGTTCATGCTGCAGATTGACTCGTGGAATTTTGGAGCTTTTTGGGACTTGCTGGTGGGGTGTGGAGTTGCCCCAAGCAAGCCTATGGTTGTAGCAACCCCTTGGTGCTGCAGGAGGTTGGACAGGTAGAAGAGCCATGGATACCTCTCCTATTTCTTATCTCAAATAGCTGCAATCTGAACAGAGCCAAGCAGGGAATTTTTAGATCAATGTATCTGTCTGCTGAGAATGGGCTTGAAAAACAACCTATTTTAGTAAAACTTGCAGGAACTTTTTTTTTTGGGGGGGGGAGATCATTTATACTGAAGCAGTTGACAATTAAAGAGCATTCTCAAGCAACTATTTTTCATCCAAATGACTTTTCAGCCTCTCAATTCAGGCACGTCAGATATACACCCATCAATAAGGTTACACAGTACCTTGTACACTAAATTTACTGATTCCTTCCCTGTCCTACCAATACTGCAGTTTAAGTACAAGACCCTCCAGTCAAGGAAGTGGAAAAGTACTAAAAAAGATTTTGAAATCACACAGGTAACAAGAAAAATTCCAGCAGTCAGCACGAAGAGGGTTTTTTTTGTTGCAGTAAGTGATCTATTTTTATTTTGGGTTAATATTAATGGATTTCTGTATTGTTAGCACCATTTGTTGGAGCTGTTTCCTTGCTTGCAAGAACCTGGGTTGAGCAAATATTGGCTGGTGAACTCTGGTGTTACTTAGCAACCCTAATTGGATTTCAAACTGGAGATTTTGTTTTGGAAATATTACCTGTATCATTTAACACTGTGAGGTAAGTTCTTACCTTCATCATGCAGATAAACCCCATCAGCATTCCATGATTCACAGGGGTTTAATCTTGTTGACATCCTCCTGAGACAAGAACAGGCACCTTCCCTCCTTCTCAACCAAGACCTGGGGTCCTTCTCTGGTAGCTGGAAAACCAAGCCCAGCACAAGCTCCTGCTGCAGACACCAGCTTGAGTGGTCTCCATGGAAGCCCCATGGCCACACTGGCCCTGTCCCCAGGCTGGGTGACAGTCCTGCAAGCTTGGTGTATCCCAACTCAGTTGCTGGGCACCTCAAAGGTGGCTCCAGACTAAAGAAATAGAGTTTAAATGTAGCTGCTGAGCCACTGGCAGAGAGGGTGTGGGGAGAGATCCCAGCTGAGGATGGTCAGAGCAATGGAGGTGCACCCAATGTCCTGGCTCCATGGATGCTTTGGTGGACCTGCTATAGTCCACCACACCCACCAAGACAGGCAAGGAGACCTTCTGATGTAGCCCACAAAAGGACATTAGCTCCAGCAGCCCAGAACCTCTGACCAGGACCTCCCTCAACATCAGCTCTGTAGGTTCTGTGACTTGGGTGCACCAGAACCACCCATTCCTCCAGGTGAAGACTTTCTCCAGCTGAGCCTCAAGGACAAAAGGTCCACAGCACACAGCTGGGATGTGAGGAGGAAAGCTCCAAGAACCACCCAGCAACCAAGCTGGTGTGACTTGGAGACAAGGACAAGCTGCCCAGGACCTGGAACTGCTGCACAAGGGTGGTGAGGAAATCGTAGAGTCAACTCTGGCCAAGTTCTCCATGCCTGTGGAGCTTTTCTGGAGTGAATGGAAGGTGGCTGCTCAGGCACACGTGGCTCTTTCCTTCTCCCAAACTTACCAAAGGATGCCAGACCAAGATACAAACCTCAGCAACGTGGCCAGACTCAACTGTAACCAGATGGGTTTGACACTGACCCCAACTGGATTTTGCCAGTGAGGAAAAACTGGGGTGAGGTTTTTCCAGTCCTGATTCTAGACCAAGTTTAGGTTGTCAGTCTAAGCCTGGGAAATGAGGCACAGACTTTCCAGAGGAGGAAACCATTTCAATTCATGGCAACTTGACCCGCCCTTGAGACTAACCCAGGAGATCCTGGTCATGCTTTGGCTACTCCACAGCAGAAAAGTCCTCTCCAAAAGCTTTGGTAAGAAAGTTGAAAGCAGAGGAAGATAAATGAAAGAAGAAACAAAATAATCTCCATTGAACCTTCTTATTTTGAGCTTGGCCAGGACAATGCCATGGACCTTCTTGGTGTTGGAAGCAAATCTGGTGGTGGCTGCACCATACTCAAAGGCCGTTTCCTTCAAGTGGAAGCAGAACATTTATTTAGAGGGGAAAACAGGCAGGAAAAAGCAGCGTTATGCTGCTGAAAATCTGAATGAAAGGAGATTTATTTTGTCTTCCTTCCAGTTCTCAGGAGATAGCTGTTGGTTGGAAAACCAAACCCTGCAAAGAGCAACTCTGAACTGTTGTATGAAACCTGCCACCTCCCCCTAAAGCCCTCAAGCAAACAAGAACCTCACAGAAGCTGCTGATTTTTTCTTGGCTCCAACCCCAAGCTGTTTGTCAGGTTCCAGATGCATTTTACAGTGGTTGGAGAGGGGTTTTTTTTTGTCATTGCTGGATGATTGTAGCAAACCAAACGTTGAAGAAGAGGAGAGCTGCAAGTGAAAACATTTCTCTGATAAAACTCAGGTTTCTACTGAAAACTGTCAGGGAGTTTTTAACCAGGATTAAACCACAATTACACGGGCTCTATTTTAGCAGAGAATTAAAGAGCGTGCTGAAAAGAAATGTTGTTGTGCTCTGTTTGAACACCCACGAGCCCAAGAACAGCCTTTATCTTGGAATGCACATTAATTTTACCATATATTACTCCTTCAAAACCAGGGCTCTGTTACAGCTGAATCTTTTGCTCTCTCTGATAGCTGCCAGTGGATTTTCCTTTGCTAAACCCTTCACTGTAGCTAGACAGCTGCTGTTTTAAGATCTTAAAATGATCTGAAAAATCAAATGTGAAGAGAATGAAGCTCCCTGCACAAACTCTGCCTTTAAAGCCCCATCAGCATTCAGCTCAGCTTCCAAATGACCCCGAGTGGCAACAATGTTCTGTATATTCCCACAATTAAACAACATTTGAACCCGTGTTAATAACAATAGGACAAGGATCTGAAACAGCCATCCACTGAGTAAGCAAGCTGGATCATCAAAAGTCAACCTTGGGGCACATAAAGACTTAAACTTATGAAGGAAAGGGAGTGAAATCTTCAATATAAGGGATAAAGGTTCTTTACTTTACTGGTGGCATCATAAAATCAGCCTGTGGGCAACGTATTGAATGTCAGAAGCAAATATCTACCGAAATTTAGGCAGCTTTTGGTTGATTCATTGTAAACCTTGCTATTCCCACTGCAAAATATAAAAATCTTGAGGATTCTGAGAGGGTAAAGAAACATTTGCCTGGTCCTGGTCTCCAAAATATTCATATAACGTTAGAGCTTTGTGTGGGAAATGCAAAAGCAGCAAAACAGACTAATAGTGGGGGGGGGGGGGGAGAGAGCAAGGGAAGGATTTTAAGGGCCTGAATTTATTCTTGCAGCTTAATGAAGGAGACATTCATTATATTTCTGGAATATTTAGAAATAAAGGAGTAGGGAGCTACTTAATAGGAAATTTCCCCTGGCATTTTCTCTTTAGTTTCTCACTGAACAAATATCTTCCCTATTTACAGGAGAGGCAAAAAGAAACTGGTTTCTGTGGGAGGTGGAGAAAAAAAAAGAGCCAAAAGAAGTTTCCTTTCTCCCATCTCAATGGCAAGAAAAACATTTTCTTCTTGGAAAAAAAAGAGGAGCAGCCCCAAGTCAGAACCTGGCTTGGAAAAGGGACTTGATTTGCTCTGATTGCCAAAGCTGTCTCAGGCATGAAGGTGTTGGAGGAATCCTAAGAAAAACTTTGGGAAACTGTTGTTCAGGTCTTTTGAATGAAGAAAATTGGGCTAGCAGAGAGTCCCTGCAGCTCCTTCCAAGATGGGAGAAGGTTTCAGAGGAGTCTGGTGCTGGGTTCACATGGAATCACCTACCCAACTGCTGTCTGCCTCTGGCATGAGAGAGGAGGGGCTTTGCTTATTCCATTGCTCACCTTTTCTTCTAATAAAGCTCATTGTTGGTTCCCAGTTGAAAGGAGACATCATAAAAATGATGGCAGGAAATTGAAGGCTGGCTGGGGTTAAGAGAGACAATAAGCAAACTGCTTTGACAATCCTTTGGTAGCTCATGCTAAAGAGGGAAATCAGCAAGAGAATTAAAAATATTGAGATCAGCTAAAACATCCCTTTCCTTTTTGCACATCAAAGAGGATACCCACAGGGAGAGATTTGCTGCTCTGGAGTCGTTTCCACCACTTTTTACTACAAAAAATGAAAGTGGTTGGTGCTTTTCCTTGCATCCTTGAGCACGAATTTGCTGCATGGGGGAGAAATTACTGTGTTGCCTGGAAAAATCTCCACCCAGTGCAACCAGCAATGCCAGTGAAAACACAAGGGCTCTGCTTGGACACAGGGGGAAGGGTCTGCAAGCCATTAGCTGAGGCAGAGAGCTGAGAGAGGATGGGTGGGAAATGGGAAGGGTGAATCTGCCTCCCAAACCAGCTGACAAGCCTTAAATGAGCTGAGGTGCAGCTCAGATTAGCCCAGGGGTTTTCAGAGGGGGTTCTAGCCACCCAGTTGTTGGCTGCTAGGTTTGGAGACTGTGCTGGCAGCAATGGAGTAGGAGCAGGGAGGTGAGTTTTCTCCTGGAAAATGCATTCCCAAAGAAATATAGGGCCAAATCCAAGGAAAATACACCTTAAGGGCTGTAGTGCAGGATTTAGGTGTGATGGAGCATGAAAAGCATCATAAAATTCAGCAGCAGGCTGAGCTGAGTGCTTGGTTTACACTCACTTGAGCTTGGAAGAAATCTTTTAGGGGTTCTTCTGAACCCCCCAAAAGCCAGGCAGGAAAATCTGCACGTGCAGGATCACAACAGGTCTGTGAGAAGGATCTGGAGCCTGTTCCTGTGCTTGGAATAGAGACTGTATTAATGAACTGGATAAAATTAAATACAACTCTATAAGCAAAGCCTCCCCTCCCTTGCTCCAAACCAGCCAGGGTCTTTTTCATTTTTCCTTGCTGAAAAGCTGTTTTCTCAGCAAAATCTTGATGCAAAATAGCCTTCGTTCCAGGGAACAGTTAATTCCTGGGCCTGTCCATGGGAGGAACTGAAGATTCAGGGCGTAGGGCATCTAATTCTGCCATAAAACTGCCAAATTCCTCCAAATCCTATGTCAGGAAGCCGGCTGGAAGCGTTCAGCTTGGCTGTTCTCCATCAAACCCTTCCCTAAAACATGACTTCACCCTCTTGTTTTCTCCTCTGCTTTCCTGTCCTGCTTCTCATCTCCTGCTTTGTAGATCTGGTGAGCAGTCAGCTCTGGGGGCCAGCTCTGCTGGGTAGGGGAGGGGGTGCAGTGAGACCCTCAAATTGGGCTCAACCCGGGTGGCAGGACCCCAGCCAGATGTGGCTGCTGGGCTGCAGGAGCCCTTGTGTGACTCGGTGGGCTCCAAATGAACCATGCAGCACGTACTTTCTCCATGTGAAAGAAGAGCTGCATGCCAGTGCTGTGCACTGATAGAAACCAGACAGCCCCTGGGTATTAATTGGAATTCAAGCTCCTAAACATATTGCTGCTGCGTGGCGCTGCTCCCCCCATTCCCTTTGGATCTCTACTCTTCCAAATCACTAAAATGGACTTAAAAAAAGGCTTCTCAGGCCCACAGCTGGCAGCATGGGGGCTGTGGAGGGACCTGTTCTGTGTGGGAGCTCCATGCCAAGCCAGCACGTTCCTCCCCTTGGCCCATTCCAGCCCCAACGTGTCTGGGCTGTGGTGGCTTCCAAGGGAAAAAGGTTCATGTGTGGGCTAAGAGGGGCTGATGTCTTCCCTGGGCAGCCTTCCCATTTAGGTTGGGGACTGGACTGTTGAAACTTGGTCTCAAAGCATCCAGATGGAGGTTGGGAACCTTGAGCTGTGCTCCTCAAACCATGTAGGAGGTAGCAGGGTGGATCCTCCTTAGCACATCCATGAAGAAGAGCTTCATTTCCATTCATACCTGACCCATAGGACCCATAGTTAGTAGAGCACTGCCACCTTTTCTGTTCTACTATCCCCAGAGACACCAATTCTGCAGCCATCGTGGAGGGAGACGTTAATTAAATTGCTCAAAAATCCAATAAAAATGCTTTATGAGAGTGTCTGTCATTGGCAAAGGTTTAGGCAAGAAAATCAGGCTCCTCCAAAAGAAAAAAAAACAAAAGCCCTTCCTCTCTCATCAGACCTTTGATGCTTTTCCCTGTGAATTCTTTCTGTCTGCTCCAAATTGCAGCTGGTTCAGTGGGACCAGTTTCCCAGGGCAAGGCTGGTGGAGAGGGCAGGGGATTTTTTGGGGTGAGGGCTCCAGGTGCTTTCTCCTCTCCCCACATCTGAAGGACCCCCCTGTCTCGTGCACGAGCTGGGATGGACAAACCAAAGCAGTTTATAGATTTTTTCTCATTCCCCAGCCAGCACCAGGGAGTATCAGTAATGCAACCAATTAAGAGGATTAAAAGCTATATATATATATATTTTATGACAGCAACACTGGCAGATCTTGTGGCTGTGATCAAGGTCCCCATGCTGTCCTTGTCCCAGACAACTCAGGGATTGATTCATAAAGGGGATTATCACTCCACACTGCTCCTCCAGCTCTCAGAGATGGATGTGGAACAGCAGAAGAGGCCAAGGTCTCCCAGAAGTGTTCACAACCACGGGGATGCCCTGTTCTACTTCATTTAAGGAGGGGGTTAGGAAAGTCCAAACCCTAGTCTGGGGCATCAAGGGCAACAAGAAAACCTTCTATAGGTGCATCAATGATAAAAGAAGGCTATGGAAAACGTGGGCCCTGTCTGGAAGGAAAAAACAGACCTGGTTACCTCTGGTGTGGAAAGGGTTGAGGTCATCTATGATGTTTTTTCCTCAGTCTTCACCAGCCAGAGCTCCAACCACACCACCCAAGTCTCAGAAGGCAAGGACTGTGAGAATGAAGAGCTGCCCGCTGTAGATGATCAGATTTGAGACCATCTAAGGATCCTGAAAGTGGAGAGAAGTCCATGGGACCTGAGGATCTTCATCTGTGGGTCCTGAGGGAACGGGCAGATGAAGGGGCTAAGCCACTATCTGTTGTATTTGAGAAGCTGTGGCAGTCTGGTGAAGTTCTTGCTGACTAGGAAAGGGGAAACACAACCGTGATTTTGTAAAAGGAAAAAAAAAAAGGATGACCTGGAGACCTCCAGGCCAGTCTCACCTCTGTGCCTGGTAAGATCATGGACTGGATCCTCCTGGAGACATGGTAAATAAGGAGGTGATTGGTGACAGCCAACACACCTTCACTGGGAAAGGTTTAAGAAAAACAAATAATGAGGTTTGTGATGTAAAACACTACAAGTGGCCCTGTAATTTCTCTTCATTATGCAAATAGGAAAGAGAAGAAACTGTCAGGGAGCACATTTCCCACTCAGAGCAGGGAGCACTTCTGCAGAAGCATCTGCAAGCAAGAAATCCATTTGCAGGAGGCAAAACCCATCAATCCCTACCTAGGAGACACACTACCCCTTGGCAGAAGTTTCCATCCTGTGGTTCACCACCCGTGCCCACAAATTGGCATCTCCCCAGGCAAAATGTCCCAGAATAAAGCCAAAGCCTTTGATGGTTCTTGTTTGATCCACCTCGTGTGGGGTTGGATCCAACAGGGGGGGTCCCCATGGTGCCCTAGCCCTGCCTGCCCACCCGTGACGTGGGTCACCTTGTCCTGCTAGAAGCTGGGAGGGTGACTGCAGGGAAAGAAAGAGACTCTTTGGGAAGACACACTTCATCTGAAAGGATTTTTCAGCTGGCTTTCTGGGGGAATTTGGATGAGGGGTCACCCCTCTGAATCTTCTGTGGAAAGCTGCTGAACTCAAGCTGAATGCTGCAGCCCTTTTGTTCAGTGAATCTCCTGCTAGGAAGGGCTCTTATTTTATTTCAAAGACTCAGCAGTTTGGCTCAGTTGAGCCTTTTTTCTAGGTTTCTTTTGCCTGATAGCAAAGACGAGCTCTAAAGTCTCTTCAAGAGCACAGGTTGAAGCAGGAGGCTGAGGGAGGAGGGAGAAGAATCCCCGTAAAGGCAAAGGAGCCCACAGTGTCATTTCCAGATGTGATTGGCTTGCCAAACCTCCCTGACACCTTCTACTCAGCCAGATCCTGCTCAGAGGCAGCTGTAACGGGCTCTGCCAGCACTCATGGGGCCACAGAAGCCCAGTGGGGCCACCCAAAGCCATGAGAGCTGGGGATGGAGTGACGCTGGAGGTTGGAGAAGATGCAGGAGACCAACAAACCCCACTCAGGTATAAGAAGAAAACCCCAAACATAGAATCACAGAATCATAGAATCATAGAATCATAGAATCATAGAATCATAGAATCATAGAATCATAGAATCATAGAATCATAGAATCATAGAATCATAGAATCATAGAATCATAGAATCATAGAATCATAGAATCATAGAATCATAGAATCATAGAATCATAGAATCATAGAATCATAGAATCATAGAATCATAGAATCATAGAATCATAGAATCATAGAATCATAGAATCATAGAATCATAGAATCATAGAATCATAGAATCATAGAATCATAGAATCATAGAATCATAGAATCATAGAATCATAGAATCATAGAATCATAGAATCATAGAATCATAGAATCATAGAATCATAGAATCATAGAATCATAGAATCATAGAATCATAGAATCATAGAATCATAGAATCATAGAATCATAGAATCATAGAATCATAGAATCATAGAATCATAGAATCATAGAATCATAGAATCATAGAATCATAGAATCATAGAATCATAGAATCATAGAATCATAGAATCATAGAATCATAGAATCATAGAATCATAGAATCATAGAATCATAGAATCATAGAATCATAGAATCATAGAATCATAGAATCATAGAATCATAGAATCATAGAATCATAGAATCATAGAATCATAGAATCATAGAATCATAGAATCATAGAATCATAGAATCATAGAATCATAGAATCATAGAATCATAGAATCATAGAATCATAGAATCATAGAATCATAGAATCATAGAATCATAGAATCATAGAATCATAGAATCATAGAATCATAGAATCATAGAATCATAGAATCATAGAATCAATGTCTGGGCTGGAAGGGACCTCCAAAGGTCATCTAGTCCAACCCCCCCACCATAAGCAGGGACATCTCCAACTAGATCAAGCTCCTCAGAGCCTCATCCGGCCTGATCTTGAATGTCTCCAGGGATGGGGTCTCCACCACCTGTCTGGGCAACCTCTCACCCTCCTATTGAAACCCCAAGCCCTCCATCTGGTGGGGTGGCACAGAGTCCACTGTGGTTCTCACCACCTCTTTGACATGCCCTTTCTCACAGAGGCAATCCTCGCCCTGCAGCAGAGAACCCCCCCTGCATCCCAGGGCCGTGGGAGGTGCCACCAAGCTTGCTGTGTCCCCCCCCAATGAGCTGAGCCATAATCCAGCCCCCCTGGCTGGAGCACAAGGCTGGAAATACCCCCCAGTAGCAGGGGGGAGGTGATTTCTTAGCAGAATGGCTTTGATGTTCCAACAACAAAGGCGGGTGTGCAGGAAGAAAGGTAATCTAAATGCTGACGAGCAGCAGGCTGCCTTTCAAAAGGAACATCAAGAGCTTTCCAAATCAATTTCTCCCAAGCAAGCAAACTGCTCTTCCAGAGGTCCTCCAGCACCCTGAGTCCTACTCCCCTACTTTGGAAGTTTCTAGAGCTGGGCTTCTCCTAAAGGGCATCTCCACAGAGCTCATTCTGCCTGGGGTGAGCAAGGGGAGCAGGGTGGGGAGCTCAGGCTGCTCCTGCACATGATCCAGCCTGATGCCTGCCCAGAAAAGGCAGGAGAGAGGGTAAGAATTATTCCTGGGTCATGTCCCCCTCACAGCCCCGAGGTGCAAGAGGGAAACCTTCTAAAAGCAATAGTTTGCAGAGCAGTTGGTGATCGTGCTCCCGAGCTGGGTGCCAGCAGGGAGGGGACCCCCCTTTGGCACACCCCAGGGCACCATCTCCACTGCCCAGGGGAAAACCTCAGCTCTCCAGAGCATCACAGCAAGGGGATTTCATTTTCTGCATTTCCATCCTCAGGAAAACCACAGATTTTGTATTTCTTGGGGTTTTTTTTGAAACAAAAGCTACAATTCTGCATTCTCAGGCAGAAGCAGTGAATGCTTTTACCACCTCAACGTTTGTTAGCACTGGCTCACAGCACATCTTTCAGCCTGGTGTTAACAGAATTGTTTATTTTGGAACAGTTCCTTGACAGAAAACAAACAAAGAACGGCTCTCTTTTTGTGTCAATGTTTTCTGAGCAAAATACTTGGAGGGGTTTGATGTGATTTATTTGCAGCGCTCCTTTGTGTGATATTTTAAAATCAGACACAACACAAAAAGGAGCAAGATCTGGCTGTTGTTTCTTTAGAGCATGAAATGCTTCGGTTTCACTTCTTCACCTGCTAAACACGAATCCATGAAAATAATCTGCCCTTCCCTCCATTGCATGTTTTCTTTCAAAAATCACCAGCAAGCTGAAAAAAAAAAAAGCCACCTGGAGCTGCCCAGCTCAGCCCCAGGGACCTCCCTTTGCACAGCTCCCTCCCCCCAAGCCCACACCTTCCTAGGAACACCAAAGTCAGGTTGAAATCACCTCCCCCTGTGTTAGGTTTTCGTTGTTTATTATTTTGATCTTCCTGCAGAGCAGCCTGTTCGAGCTCCTCATAACAAAGACAATTATCCTCACTTTATTGGCTTTGCATTCAGGGCTGATTTGTCAGAATTGGTGCTGGGAGATGGAAGGGGAGGAAGAAACGCTGCATTTGCTTTTCAGGAGGACAGGAGGAACAAAAAAAAAGGTAATAAATTCATCTCTGTTTCCCAGTTTCTCCCAGCCAAGCCCCTTCTCAGTGCACAGACCCCACCAACGCTGCTTATAACCCTCAAAACCTGGTGCCTGGTTGTGGCAACTTGGACAACTCGACATCTAGGGCAAGAAAACAGCTAAGAGAGTTTCCTTCCTTCTACAGAGAGGATGCAACAGAGAAAAGATTCAAGACTTTGTGCACGTGATGTGGTAAAAAGCAGATGTGAAGGTGGTAAGGCCACCTCTAAATATGCACTAGCCCCTAAATAGGCACTTGCAAATACATGATGTGGGCAGTGAGGAAGGCTGGTCTTGGGTTTCATACCCACTTGCACCCTTCTTGGGCTCCCACTGTTGTGCTGAAATCCTCTGCCCGAGCTACCAAACCTCCCCCAGGGACCCCAAACTCCTCATCACCCTTCCAGGAGCAGACAGGCTGGTCCAGGAGTACACCAGGACTGCACTTCTCCTCTCTAAAAGGGCTTGGGGGTAGATTTACAGGGCCTGCCAGAAAAACTCCAATGGGAAAGACATCTCCAAAGAGGGAAAGGGAAGGAATGAGGGAAGAGAACAGTGAACAGCCCTAGGAAGTTTTAAAAACAAAGCAACCAGTCAATCTCCACCTGAGCTTCCCTTCCTCAACCCAACCGTGGTCCACCATCTGCACAAAGCAGTAGCTGGATCCATTCCCTTTATTAAGGTCCTACAAATAGCCACGAACTTTTAGGACCATCCTTCTTGCACCTTGTGGAGTTCACACCTCTCTGAGGACACCCAAAGGGACGTGGAGGTGGCACATGGCTCTGGTGTTGGCACAGCACGTGGAGGACAGCAGTGCAGGTCCTTTCTGGAGCTCACTGCCACATGATTGCCACAGAAAAAGGGATTTTCAAAGGCATGTGCATGCTCAGTTTTTGCAGCAGCTTGGGAGGAACTGGGAGTTTCTCTCCCTCTTCTCTTCCACCTTATTGTACATACCAAAGAAAGGATTTAAAAGAAATAGGCCACTGGGTTTTCTTTTCTTTTTTCCTCCTCCTTTCTCCACCTGCTCTTCATCCAAATGTTGTGTACACGACTAAGACAGCAAGCTGAAATTGTCTCCTTATTATGGGCTCTGTATTTAAAATCACCATGTTAATCCAGTCTGTCTTTTGGAGCTTCTTGGTCTCTATTAGCAATTGCAAAACATCAATATTTTTTTTCAGTCTGCCCCATGTTTCTTACTCCAATTTCAAGCAAGTGTGGGAGGGGATCTTTTTTCATGATTATTGGGGGGAAAGCTCATGCCTATAAAAGATGCTGAAGCCTGCAACAAGAGAAACAATCCACAAAGCCAAACAATGTGTGCCAGAACCCAGAAAACTCTTCTTGATTTCACGCTCCTGGCATCATGAATGATGGCAGAGGGCCCCTGAAGCACAGGATGGATGTCACACACTCAGCCCAGTGCTGCTTCTCTCCCCATCACATGCAGGAGCTGGGACCCTTTCTGGCTGTTGTCAAACCCCAAAGGCTTTTCCTGGTGCAACAAATCTTGCAGAGATTGCTTGGTCAGTGTAACTAATCTGGGCTCTTCCTCTTCCCTCTTCAGGAGTTATTCTTCACAGGGCCTTTTCCAGCTCTGTCCCAAAATCAGGCATGTTCCACTTGGTGGAACACCCCTATGGACTCGTTTTGCAGTCCTTGGACCACAGGTAGCATGAAGAAATTGCTGAAACCCAGAAGAATTCTAATGCTGAGAGATTTCCCACAGAGGATTTCCATCCTGCTGGCATCCCCATTTTTAGATATTTCCATTATTGCCCAAGCCAGGCAGTGAAATAGCACAATTCTGGTGCCAAGCATGTACAAGACAGCCTAAAAATTGGGATTTCAAAGAAAATATACCAGACTGTGTTCCTCTTGTTTGCTTTCTGGTGCCAGGGCATCCAGACTGCCCAGGGACAAGATCTCCTCCAGAATCACAGGCAGCCAAAACATTCCTGTGCTGAGCTCAACGCCTGAAACCTCGAGCTCCATGGCTGGGTGTGCAATGAAGCAGCTTGTGAGACCTCCTGCCCACAGCCTGAGGAGGAAGAGGAGCTGCAGGGCTTCACCAGAGTGAGCCAAGAGAGCAATTCTAGGATAGGAAACCAGTGTCCATACGTTTGTTCCCATCCTACAGCCAAAATGCTGAGCAGAGTGCCTGACTCTTCATAGCTCATGCTTTCTTGGGCTCATTCTCTTCCCAACTGCAGCATTCATGGAAGGGAGGCCTAGGAAATAAGCTTAACTAACAGACTGACAAGGATTTCAGTGGATCCTTTAAGAATGGGTGAAGTGATACAAGTGAGTGATGTGCATCATTAAAGGCAGTGGGTGGATCCTATCGTGGGAATAAGAACAGAGGCTCTGCAGCCCACGGGTGATGGGGGCTGAATGCCACGGAGCTGCCCTCCTTCCCCTGCTGCAAATCTCACTCTCAAACAGACTTGGCACTCCATGAGAGCCTCCTAAATATTGCAAAGCCAGTGGCTGAGCTGATAACCTCAGATAAAAAGCTGTTTTTCAGCAAGCCCGAGTGGAGTCGTCTGATTTTGGGGTCTGCAAAGTAATTGGGTTGCTCTAAGAGAAATGGGAAAGCTTCAGGAAAAAGGAGCTCCCTTCTCTTTTAGGAAATATCTATTTCTATGAACACATGTTCAGTGGTGATCGGGGTGTTTTAGTTTATCCCCACCCCCCCCCGGTGACAGTCGAAATAGAGACTCACACAATCCCCACTCCAACGGCTGCTGCTGGAAGCGGGGGACACAAAACATGAGTTTACACCCAACAGCTTGGTGTATGGAAGACTGAAAGGGCTGTGGAAAGCTCTGGGGGGGATGGATACACCAGTGACACCTTAAAAAGGGCTTGGGCTCATCTTTAAAAATCTCTGCAGGAGCAGGAGGTTGAAATAAGGGAGGCAAAAAAATGTTTTCCTACATCTCTGCCAGATTGCACATGCACTTTCATCTTTTTTTTTGGCCTAGGGCACTGTTCCTCTTGGGTTGGTTCAGTGCTGTGCCTGTATCCAGAGGCAAACACTTCAGCAGCAGAGCTGAGCAGCTGCTGGGGAATTTTGGGGTGCTCTGACTCTGGTATCCCACAGTGAGATTCTTCTGCAGAGCTCTTTCCAGCTGCTCGCCTGCAGGGATGGGAAGGAGCCAAGGGTTTGGCTCCACAGTTTATTGGGCTTTGCATCTTTGTGACAAGGTGTTAACCCGTGCTCTGTATTAATTTTCCAAAGCTTTTACTTGCCAGGGAAATGACCAGCAACTGAGCACTGAAGTGGGGGAAAACACAAGCTTTAGGGATGATCCCTTGGTGTTGACCAGACAGATGAGCAAGGGATCTGTGAGGAACATCTGCATTACACACCTTGATGAAGCCTGGGACAGGGGACTGTCACCTTGATCATCACACAAGGTGTAATTTAGTATCTACTCACCTGTTGGCCAAGCCAGGTGAGACTCCAGAGGCTTCTTCTAGCAAGGCTGTGGCCCAAGGCATTGCTTCAACAGCTCATTTATTCATTTTTACACTCTTCCCTCAGGAGTCAGCGTGGCTTGCTGATGACAGAAGACTTGAGGATTGCCATGACCCCCAGGCTTGGCTCCTTCTGGCATTTGGAAGTGGGTGTTTTAGGTGTGGGACTGCCTGCTCCAGAAGAACAGCTCATTTGCAAGTGGTCACCAGCCAGATTAAAGTCAGAGCCATCAAGTCTTATGAATTTCAGCCAGCCTGGGATCCAGCAGCACCTCCAAAAGGTTATCAGTGCCAAAGCCATGCCTGAGGAGAGTAAAGCAAGACTGATGAAGTATGGGAGGAGGAATAGGGGTGGCCCACCAGGGAGAGGCAGGAGCATCCCATGGAGGAACAAGGCTTTTCAGAGCAAGCAAGGAGATGCACAAGGTGCAAAGGGGAATAAAAGCTGCATCAGAGGTGGAAAATGGCATGTGGCATTCAGCAAAACCCAGAGCAGAGAGAGCAAGCTGTGTGCTTTGGTGAAGTGGCAACTGAGCTGAGGCTTGGAGGAGGAGGAGGACCTCCTTGGGTGTGTAACATGCTCTCAAGATGTTCAAAACCAGACGCTCTGTGAACATCACACGTTGGTGGGGCACTTTCTGTTACGTGATGAGAGCTCCTCGGGCTGGCTCAGCACAATCCCAAGGAATGCAGCAACCTCCAGCAACCAAGCCAGGCTGGGAAGCATGGTCTCAAGGTCTTCTCAGTCACGAAGCAAAGACCTTCCCAGCTTCATCTCGCTGCTGGAGGAGCCAAAAGAATCATGTGAGATACCTGCTGTGTCATGGAGGGCTTTCTTCCTGCCTTTTCACACGCTGGATTCGTCCCATTTCGTTTTGGCAGTCTCAGGAATAAAGCAAAAATCCATTCTGACATCTGCTCCACATGGAGCTGGGAGGATTTCAGCTGTAATACTTACCAGAGGACTAACCCACTGCTCACACATTAGTAGGTGTTGGAGATGAACAAGGAATCCTGGTGACCAAAAAGGGACAAGGGAGGGGGAAGGGGAAGCAGTCGATGCTGTAAAGTCCTCGTGGCAACGATTTCACCTAGCCTGGCTGCTGAAGAGAGAGCTGCAACAATTATTGGGAAGAAATCAGCCTCTGTGGAAAGGCAGGAACATCTTTTGGAGCTGCCTATCTGCCCAGAAAACCAGCTTTGCCTGGAAGTCTAACTTGAAGGAGCCCCAAGGTAGGCAAGATGGATCCATCTTCTATGTAAAGGTCAACCAGCTCCTGCAGTGATTTCTCTGGGGATCTGGCATGGGATGTGCTTCATCCTGACACCACACCACCTCCCTCAATAGCATTTGCAGTGTGAGTCAGGGGATATTTACTGATAATTTACACAGTGAGCTCTAACACTAACCCTTTCCAACAAAATACCAGCACAGAGAGAGAGGATGGGACGAGACAAGCAGCTTACTGCATCCATTCCACTGTGCTAGTCTTCATTTTCACAGCGTTTCATCCACCTCCCCTGGGCCTGAATGAATGCCTGAGTCTGCAGCCCTTGGTTATGTCCCATTTCTTTAGAGACGTGTCTACAACTGAGAGGAAAAATGAGAACTGCTGCACTGGATGAAATTCTGGAAGCAGATCCTGGACTCCCCGATGTGCTACAAAGCTGCTACGTGCCCAGTCAACGACATCCCTCTGCTGTGGGCCACCAGAACCTGTGAGTACCATCAAAAATCTGCCATTTCTGGAGCATATGGGGACCACACCCACTCTACAACTTGTGCAAGGATGACTGCAAGCTCAAGAGGGCTCGGATCAGGGAGTAGGTTCAATGTGCACCATCTGAATAATTTCTCGTGACCCAAAGACTCTTTTGAAAACCCACTTTCCAGTGGTCCCTATACCCCTCCTTGAGTCTTTGACCTCACTGTACCACCTACAGCTCATTCAGTCTGGTCTTGAGGATACAGTTTGGATTGTAACTATTTTTTTTCTGATGTTCTGGA
>NW_008616993.1:0-4123 GCF_000691845.1 Merops nubicus | reverse complement strand
TAAGGAAATGTCAGCAGGAAACTGCTGGGGCTCCTGCCTGTTTTTCTGTAAGCCACTTCTGCTTATCAGAGGAAGGTATTTTGGAAACCTTTACAAAGAAACACTGTTCTCTCCATCCTCTTCGGTTGCATTTTGCCCAGTCTCTGCTTATAACAAGTGCTTTGGCAGCTTTCCTTTCTTTGTCAGCCTAATCAGATCCCCTGGGAACTAAAAAGGAGGATTAAAGTGAGGTGAGGCACAATTTATCAAGTGGCTCCTCCCAGGGCCTATGGCCAAGTCTTCTACAGCCTGATCTTCTAGACAGGGGATGAATATAAATCCCAGGAGCTGCTGGTTTTTTTGGTTGTAACCTCTAAAACATCCTTCCTCTACAGACCAAGCTCTAAGGATGGGAAGGAGAGTGGAGGGAGAAGCTAATCTGAACGTGAATGGAAGGGGTTGGCTGTGTGCACACAGAAAGCAGTGGATTGAGGAAGATGAAGAATAGAGGAAGATAAAAACTATGAAGGGGTCCTGGTGGCATTGCTGTTTGTACAAAACCCTGCATGGCTCAGGAGCAGTGAGAGCTTCTTTGTGGACAGCTATCCCAGCTGGCTGCTCTCCATAAACCCCACTGGGGAAGCAGCAGGAGGATGGGAACACGTGAAGGGTGGCCAGATTTCAGAGAGGTCCTGCTTCCCACAATACCAAAAGCTCAGCCATAAACCTGGCAACAATTACTTCACAAACTCCAGAGGTTTGGTCCCTTCCAGACCTCTTTGTGTGATTAGCAAAGATCTCTCCCCTCCATCTCTGGCCGCTTGGCTCCTGGCTAAGGGTGCAGAGCCTGTAGAGGAACAGATGTGCTAGAAGGAGACAGAGGCTAAAAATAAAGATAATGAGAGCAGTATGTTGCATCTAGACTCGTGGCTGATAATGAAAGAGTGTGCAGGACTCTTCCCTTGCCTGCAAGGTGGCACGGATCCAGCAGATGTGAGAAATGCTTGGAGGTCTTCCTGGTGGAATACACCCAAACCAGGAACCTGTTCTTCCCCCACAACGTTCACACAAAGACCCTTTCTCTCTCCAGACATGATCTATCCCCAGAAGGAGCCTGAAGGCAAACTGATGAGATAAGATGGATTCAAGTACCAGCTGTCCATAAGAGGCTTCCTGCTCCACCACATGACTGCTGTCAACGTGGGCCAGCGCTTGGCCAAGAGCAACATCTGGGTGAAGTTGATTGAAGGAAATGTTTGTTGGCAGAAAGAAATGAGCCTACACTCACATTTCAGCTCTTCAACCACTCTCTCTCAGGAACACGAGGTGCCACGACCTTCATGTAAAGCAAATTAGGACAAGGTCTTGCCCCTAATTCTGAAGGTACTCTGTGGTCCTGGCTGGGGCTGTCTGGAACACACACAGCCCAGTGAGGTCTATGTGGACATCTTTCCTTGGTGGCACCATGGGGGTCTCTACAGGTAGATGAAAGCCTCCAGAACACAATCCAGGAAGTCCAGCTCCAAGGGTGAGGAACATTTCCTCAACATGTTTTATTCTACCACGAGCACCAACCTGTGCAGATACCAGCTATGAAGAAAGAAATGGAAACCAACCAACAACTTTCCCCTTCCCAACTCTTCTGCATTCACTTCTGGGCAACTGGATGAGAAAACAAACCACACAATGCAGACACTAGTTAAATTGCTCAAGGCACTACCAGAAGGTGTTCAGATAGCAAGGTGCTGGGAATACAGAGACAACTGGATAATGAAATGTGCTAGCAAAAGAATGAATTCTGCCAGCATTCAAAATCCACTGGGGAAATCACCTGCTGGAAGCAACCTGCCTTGCCTAAAGCTCTTGGAGAAATGAAAGGTGAGCTCACAGTTAGTGATGATGTGCCCAGCTCCAGCTAGAAGGTCAACATGCAGCTGCATGGTCTCTCCCTCCTTCAGTTCCACGGGAAGTTTGGAGCAAGAGCAAAAGCTTAGGGGAAAAGAAAAGGAGGACAAAAAAAGGAAGAAGAGCAGTGTGACAAGCGTACCATCCCTTTCTCTCTTTCCATGAGCTTCCATCCCTCCCTGCTTCCATCCACAAAAGTGGGAAACACCTTTTGCCAGCCACCTCTGAAGAAATATCTTAGAGCACAGACTCCTTGCCCAAAGGAGGGAGCACTTTGGGAAGGATCCTTGTGCCCACCTCTTCCTCCTCAACCCCCTTCCACCACCTCTGCTGCCAGAAGGGGGATTCAACCCTTGGGCACAACGCTCTTCACCAAAAGCAAGCTGCCAGTTGCTACAGGAGACCCTCCACGAGGAAGGTCACCTAACACTCCTCCTTTTGTCCATAGCCTGCCAAACTGACTCATGTAGAAAATTCTCCATGCCCACTGCTTGCTTTGGGCTGCAATTTGTGGCTTGATAGCATTAACAAAAGCAGTGACACCACGTTTTCAGCAGATGCCAAGAAAACATCGCCTGCTTTGCGAGAACATGAGGCTTTTGTGCTCTGCACTTGAAAATCAACAGAAATTGTGTTCCCTGTGATGAAATTTGCTGTTATCACAAAATCCAATCCCGATTGGATTAAAATACATGTACTTTTTTATTGCTGCTTTCACACAGTGGTGTTTGGGTCTTTTTTTTTGGTTTTTTCCACAGGAGAGGCGTGTGTGTGCGTAAAGCACGGTGCAGTTCTGCAGCCCTAGAGGGCATGGGACCCCCAGGAGACACAGACACAGGAGAAGCAACCCAGTTAATTCCTGTTATAGGGAATTAAAGGCTAAATTTCACTCGAGGTGGGGAGGAAGAGGCTACAAATGCCTCCTGTGGCACACAGAAGTCAATCTCTTGGCCACACCACTGCCTAAACCCAGCCTGCTCAACCCAAATATATGGTACTAGAAATGGATTATTCAACCCCACCCACCATGCTCCTTCAACACTTCAAGATGCTGGTGTAGAGGCTTCCAGATTCTCCACACTGGACTCAGCCTCTGGGTTTTAGCAAGAGAGTTCTGCTGTTGTTGTGTTTTCAGCAACAGGTTCAAACTTGCTGACGTGAAATTTGTTGCACAGAATAGAACATGATTTCTCTTCCTCTCCTCCTTTCTT
This sequence comes from Merops nubicus, assembly GCF_000691845.1. Classification (NCBI taxonomy): domain Eukaryota; kingdom Metazoa; phylum Chordata; class Aves; order Coraciiformes; family Meropidae; genus Merops; species Merops nubicus. The sequence goes on along the minus strand of NW_008616993.1, from coordinate 1,028 downwards.
CACCTACCCTAAACTACTTGTCTTTCCCAGCAACATGGACGGCAGGAGGTTCTCCAGAAAGACCCTGCCTGCCCACAACATGGCAAACAACTGTGCAAGGCTTCAACTTCCACGAGACCACAGACTATCTCCACCACTTCTACACCATCTGCCATGAAGAAACCCTTGTCAAGACCCTACAGCATCCTCAGAATGACAAAGCCATCATCTTAACCATCCAAGGAGGTCCCTTCTCCAGCTCCCAGCAGCCTTCTTCATGCCTCAGTGCCTCGTATCAGAGAGTGAGAGCTTCACCAGGAACAGCTGCACTGAGTTTGACAGAGCTGGTTTGGCAAAGGTTCTTTTTCCTTTGCCTGCTAACAACGTGTCCCCCCTCCCTGGTGCATGCAGCATGCTCCATTTCAGTCCTTTTCCATCCCTATCACTAATGAAGCTGATAGAAAGCAAGGAGTAATTGTGTTTGCAGGTGAGAGGGTTGGAAATGCATTGCTGGGAAACACAGACTTGGCAAGAAGTCCCTGGTCTGAGGTGAGGGAGGGCAGCCAATTGTGAAATCCCTGGCAAAAAAAAAGGTCTGTGTCAAAGTGATGCTCTGCTCAGCCCAGCTGCTGCTGAAAATACAAGGGGAGTGTGCTTACAGGAAAGCAGCCTAGACAAAAAGGACTTCCCAAAGCTGGACAACCTGCCTCTGGGGCATGGCAAAACCTCTTGCAATGGTTTTGTTTCCATCCCATCGCCAGGTTTGCCTACGCTGACTGCAAAAGACTTGTGCTTGTGTGAAAAGGAGAGGACCACAGCCTGCCTGCAGATCCAGGGAATGGGCTCAGGAAACCTGGCAGGGTGAATGGGTTCTGGTGCTCAAGAAAGGCTCTTGATGGGAGAAATACATGGATTCAAGCTCTGGACTCCAACCTGTCAAATAGAGACGTGTGCTGGTGTTCAACCAAGTCCAACGTAACAATAAACAGAAGCTCCCAAATTCTGCACAGAATTTTGACACAATGGATGGTTAAAATTGGAGTTAACAC
>NW_008616992.1:0-286 GCF_000691845.1 Merops nubicus | reverse complement strand
GACAAATAACAAATAGTATTGATGAAGAAATGTGGAGTGTTAAGGAGTGAAGGAAAAATACCACCTCCTCTGCTGGGAAGTCCAGATGAAAAGAGCTGATGTGCTTCTTGCTTTTCTCCCTATGGGTGTTGGGTGTTCTCACAGCCTTCAGGAACCATTTCAGAGCAGGACAGCTGACCTTCAAAAGTAAATACGATTAAAGCTGAACAAATCAGGTAATTACAATAAAAACATGACTTGACAAGCAGCCTCTGGACAGAATTACAGTTCTATACACAGCCTTAAC
>NW_008616991.1:35850-36059 GCF_000691845.1 Merops nubicus | reverse complement strand
TGCCAAGAGAAAATAGCGATGCCTTTTAACGCCCAGAGAATTTAATTCTGAAACACTTTTATGAACTATCGATTTTTAATTTTATTTTTTTTTAATATCATATAATTGTCCAGGCAACCGTCAATGGGGAAAACCCTAAAAAAAATCTCCTCAAACCCAAGTGTCTGAAATATAGACTAGACCGGCTCCCTTCCCCACGCCACAAGCCG
>NW_008616991.1:0-35790 GCF_000691845.1 Merops nubicus | reverse complement strand
AGGCTGTCGAGGGAAAGGGACCTGCAGAAGATTTTTTTTTTTTTTTAATTCCCTAGAAGGGAGTTACTTCGGACCAGATATGCCCCTGGGATGTGTCGTGCTGCCCACGCATCCCGGGGAGATCCCGGGGGGACCCCGGGGAGCGGAGCTACGAGGTCCCGCAGTGCCTCTTTTGGCCCACTCCCCAGCCGCGACGGCGGAGGCAGCACTGCCCCCCTCGCCTCCCGGCATTGCCTTCCCCAGGGCCCCGTCCCCTCCACCAGCACGGCTTGGTGTCGCCTCTGGCCTCCGGAAAGGATGATCAGAGCCCGCTGCAAGGCAGGGCAGGGGATGGAGCCACACTGGTCCTGCCACCTGCATCCCCTTCCCTCCCTGGGCAGGGTGCCGTGCGCCAAGGGGGAGATGCGGAGCGGATCAGGCTTCTGGGATGTGCGGGAAGGACCCGGGGAAACACACCCTCGGTGTCACCTGGGTTCTTTTTTTTTTTTTTGTCGTCTTTCTCCCTCTTTATTTTCCGTCCTGCCATCGAAATCTTTTTTTTTTTCTTTTTTTTCCATCTTTTTTTTTCGTCTCAGCTGCTGGCCACCTTGTCTCCCATATGGATGGGGTTATCTTAGAAGAATCTCCCAGAGGATCGCTCCTTAAACCTCCTTTTGTCTTGGGGTTTGAAAAGAGCATTGTTGTGCATGAAAAGGACCTAGACAAAATCCGCACTGTTCCAATTCAGGACTGTTTAATCAGTCCCTAGTGACAATTTTATGGGTTTTAGGCGGTACAATGGTATCTTTTAAAACCTTGTGGCCTTCATGAAAACAAAGGGCTTGAATTTTATGAGTTTACAGCTCCAATTAGAACAGTGCCAATGTGTATGGGAGATTATCAAATTTGTATCATAAAACCCCTTTAAAAGAAATGATTGGTGGGAGCGGGGGAGGGACGGAGGGAGAAGGAACCTGGACTTCAAGCAACAGACTTTGTCGCATGTAGTTTTAAAAGTCCACATGCTGTTCTCTATTTTAACGCTTTGCTACCCAGCTATACAGCAGAATCAGCCGTAGAAATAGTGTGACATCGTCATTAGAAATAGAAACAAAAACAGGTGAAGATCCCTTCTCCTCAGCCCAAAGGTACCCTCCGTCGGCTTGCCGAGGGTTTGGCAGCATCCCACCTGGAAGGCTCCCCCCCGGCTCCTTGGTTATCTGGGCTGCCCTCCCGTCCTGAAGCCCACACATGGCCATAGGAAGGATCTGTAAAATAGGTCGTCTTCCTTACATCATTTCTTTTACCTGTTATTGTTCATACGGGCGATGACCGAGGGTACTAGCGTGTCCTTTCCCAGACCCAGGCTGCAAGTGATTTCCTCTCGTCATGAGCTGCAAGATCCCCTGATGCGGATTTCTTGAAGCAAAACGTGCCGTTTGTGAACGTTGGCTTCTACCGAGCCAGGGGATGTGAAAGGTGTGATTCCTGGGCACTGGCAAAGGCTAAAGTCGCGCCCTGCAGGCTGAGAGGAAGCCACTGCAACAGGGGCACAGGGAAGATGGTAGAGTCAGGTTCAAGTACTGTGAAAAACAGGACCCCCAATTTGATACATTCAAATAGAGTGTATTAAATAACGAGTCAATTCAATAGACCATGAAGATTTACAGTAAAAAGTCCTGTGAAGAAGATAGGATGGGACTGAAAATATTATTTTTTCCTCATATAAACGAATAAATCCGTCTAAACTGTAAGTGTATTTAGCAAGGAAAATTGATTTGTTAACCTTACCAGTGGTTAAGCCTTATCTTGGAGATACATCTTAACAAGTGTTGTCGATAATGGCCTTGAGGCAAAAGAAACTTACTGCCTTTCAGTGTATTTTCTGTTAATTTGGATTGCTTTTTAATAAGGCACAAAATAATCTTAGTTGTTTGGTTGATTTTTTTTTGCTCTTCCTCGAGGGGATGACTATGCACACAACCTCTGGCTTTTTTCCCTTTCTTTTGCCCCATCAGGTCCTTCTGTTACTTTCACCCTGCAAACAAGCCTGTGATTTCACTGAAACTAATGAATAAACATGCCATGATCAAGACCTAAATGCCATCTTCAGCTAATGAAAAGCATTTCTAACATCTTCAAACATCTTCCCTGGTGCTTTATTCTTAGTCAGTAAATAAACTATTGACTTTGCAAAGGCCCAGTTCTGTTTCAGAGGGAGCCCTTAGGCATGTTCGCTAACTCAGAACTAGGACATTAAAACGAATAACTAGACTGCCTCCAAAAATGGACAATATTTCTGGACAATACAGAAAGAGCATATGATCGAGCTTCTTTGCAACAGTTTATGAACAAGTTGAGTGTGCCCCTGCCCATGCATGTCCACCATTAGTCTTTGGATGTACACACTATACATTGTCAAAATTGCAACAGATGAAAAATATTATCAGCCAAACAGGACTCTTCCATTCTCTTATCACTGATTAGGAGAGGTTGCTGGCAGCCTTGCAGTATATCTATCTAGGCTAACAGCCCATGGGACTGTGGTTAACTAAGTGCAAGTCAGGTCTGTGGAAACTCTATGGACTTTTCTGCCCACTCTACCTCATAGCATTTGATAGGAGGAAGCCTTCCACCCCTGATTAGAGCTCAGCTGATGCTGGGGAGGAACAGTGAGCTCACTTTGCTTTCAGAAACTGCTAGTGCCAAGCACTGTCTGTGAAGGGGCACAGACCTGTCTCTGCCCGTACTCAGTGCCCTGTACAAACCACAGTTCATTGATGAAGGTAGTGTCTTACTCGACTCAAATGCCTGATAACTGCTGCTTCTTGAGAAGATGGGAACAGAGAGGATACAAAGAGTGGCAGTTTCTGAGCCTTACTAATGTCACTCATCCCTTTCATCAAAAGCCTAGATAACACATTTTCCTTTTCCTCAGCTGGTGCTGAGCACTGCTCCAGTCCCATACATATTGGCCATCAGGTAGTGCACTTTTGACAGAATTCCTGCTGTGACCAAAAAATTACAAAGCAAAGATGCCTATTCGTCTACGTAACATAAAAGAAATCAGCCTAAGAGTCAAGTATCACCAGCATCAGCGATGACAGAATGACCCCAGGCACCTCTTGTAACTTCCAGGAAGACTTCTAACTCATCCTAGTTAAAAGGGAACTTCCTGTGGGAAAGGAGCCAGTGGGTGCGGAATTGCCTGTGTCAAAGAAGTTGTTTTATGCTCCTCAAGCATAAGGTTCTGCTCAAGTATCACAGAGGAGTAAAATATCTCAGATCAACAGTAACATTATTAACACGATAAAAAATCAGTCACGCATCTACAAGATTTAGGAGGGCTAAGACCTCTCTGCCTGTCACAAAGCCCAGGTTACTGAGCTGTGAGATCAGGATTACTTTTTGTCATACTCAGGCTTAGAACTGCATTCTAAACAGTGAAGGCAATCAGCTCTCTAGACTGAGGATGTTGGCAGGTGTGCCAGTTTTTGTTCTGTTTTCCCTAGTCCTCTTATATTTAAGAGGTCAGGAAGAAATGTACTCTTCAACTATAGGTCTTCCAAGCAAAAATTTGGACACCTCTCTCTAGAGCAGAGTTATACTGCTCTTCATATTCAGGAGCAATATGGCAAATGAGTAAATTTCAGACATGCGCGTTCTGGGTGGACGAGAGATTTTGTATTAAGTTAATGACTTTATTATATTTAATATTAATGATGATCACACTAAATCATAAATATAGCCACCTAAAAATATATATAAAATATATATTAGTGATTATTATTATTGGGATGAAAAAATATCCTTATTTTTATAAAACAGATTGATTTATGTAATGACATATGAATTACATAGTTGAATTTCTGCAGTTGTTGCTATTTTGGCTGTTTACATGCCTTACTCCATACATGTTACCTGTATTTAAGTAAATCATGTATTTCTTTAGCTGTGATAATGGGGCAATTGAGAAGAAAGTACATTATTGAAAACTGAATACTGTGGAAAATGGCTGAAGGTCATTGACATCTGTTGTATTTTTGCTCAGATGTGACTATTTGTGTTAAATTCTGTTTTCATAAAGCCCTTTACTTCTTTCTTTTTTTCTTTTTTTTTTCTTTTTTTTTTTTTTCCCCCCACTACTGCTGTCTTTCAATAGCCCCTCTTCAAGGTTTGTATCCTGTCTTGGAAATCTTCTACACCTATCCCAGATGCTCATCACTTTCCAACATTGCCAAAGTGAACTTCCCCAAAAAGGCTGCAGCCTGGTATGGAAAGGTGCCTGGCAGCTAGTGCAGTGCTTGTCTGGAAGCTACTGATTTGTGTATTTGTGTCTTTCTGTTGTTTGTGCCCATTCATGTAGAGCTCCTAACTGGACACATCTGCTCTCCACAAAATAGAGCCATCCATGATGATTGCTTTGCCATCGTCCTTCAGGAAAAGCATCTGCTGCTGCTGGCTGGGCACTGGTTGAGGCTGCTCCTGATCTCTTCCATTTCCCCATTGTGTTCAGACAGCACGGTGTTATCAAATGGCCTTCTGTGCTATTTGCACATACAGTTAAAAGGTGGATGTGACTTCTTTTACTCAGCTCTTCCCTTTACTTCCCCTACCTTGGCCTCAGGATGCAGCAGCAATGTTACTCTTTGTGACTTCAACGTTGAAGTTCTGCCTTCACCACCAAAAAGTATTTTCTCTGTACCTACTTCACCTGTCTTCTGGTAAAGGTTGAGTTTGTGTTAATATTCTTCCCTTCCTTAAATTTTCTTTTTAAACCAGTAGTTTATTACTTCATTTTCTTTACATATGACTAATAAAATAATCTTGAGGAACTAATTTTACTGCCTAGTAACCTTCAGTCCCAGTTATCCAACAAGTTTTCACAGTACCAATATTTATGTTTGTGATTATTTAACATCTGTATAATTGAATTTGGCTACTGAAAACTAACTTTATCTATGCTTCAAAGTAAATGGTGGTTTATTACTGTTGTCAGCTTTGAGTGCCTTAGTTTTATATGTTCCTTTGGCAACAAAGAGTTGAAATTTGGGTGCACTGAAATTTCAAGTTGCTACAGGAATACTGTTCCGGTGTCTACATTTTAAGAAAGACATTGAAGTATTCAAGAGCTGTCGTTCAAGAGCCACAGGAAAGGTAAAGGCTTGGCAATTGTCTTGTGGAGTGATGGTTGGGGTAGGTGTCCTGTCTGTTCTAGCTTGCCAAAGAGACTGAAGAGGCAACCTACGTTACTGCACTCACACAGTGAACAGAAGCTTGGTCATAAAAGGCTTGCCAGTTTAGCTGGCAAAATTTAAGGAGGTCAAATAGTTAGATAAAACCTATTTTGAAATCTGGCCTGGCTCCTAATCTGTGAGAACAATAATAAACATTTTTACTACAACTTGTTCACAAATTTGCTGACTGAAAAATTTTCATGGGATATTTGAACAAAAATGTTATAGTTTAATCACAGATGTTTGCCTTCTGTTGAGAACTAATTCCAGGGATCTTCATGGTTCATGTTGTATTAGAGATGACAGTCCTAGGCTTAACAAGCCCTTTTGACCTTAAAATCCGGACATCTGAATTTGCTAACCTGGTAGACTTCAGATGCCAGAACAGCTTCTGCCATCAACCCATGTAAATTATCATCACCCTTAGGCTACATTAATTTCAGCTGATCATGAAAAAGCCAAATCAACTTGAACTGCATCAGATATAGCTGGAAAGCTCTTCAATGCTACAACTGTGTATGTCATTTCACAGGTAAATGGCTTGTCTAGAAGAGTTGCTAAATTTGGGGTGGATGCAGCAGCGAGGGTAGTGGTGGGACTAAACAACAGTATGAGCTCTTTCTTGCATGGTGTAGCTCCACACCCCACACTGCTCATGGTAGGTATGGGCTCTCTTGGGCTACTTGATAAAGCTATGCCTAGCCACACATGACACTCTCTCTGTCTCTATATCTAGCAGCACCAACCTACCATTTTGCAGACATCCTAGGGCAGTGATGCTACCAAAAGGCCCGATCTCTACCCTTCTCTGCAACACCTTTTGCCCTCTGCTATGGCAGCATGAAGATCACCCAGTCTGTATTAGGTCTCCTTTTGCTAACTGTACTCTCTCCTTCTGGCACCGCAAATGGAGGCTGCTAAGCATATCTTCAGATTAGATTCCCAAGGGCACCTTGTAACAGCTGGGAAAAAGAGCTGAAAAATCAGGAGGCTGAGGAACTGTATGTGTTGCTTTTTCTTTCCTCTTCTCTTGCTTTCTTTCTTAACCATCAGGCTATGCCTACTATAGAATCAGGCCAGTAGCTGCTCTTAACAGCCTCACTTTGCATTTTTTGCTATTGTCATTGTACCAGCCAATCATGTAAAAAATGATATATTGACTTGGCAGGTGCTTCTGTTTTGAACGTGATTAAATAACTTTTTATTGTCATCTTCAAAGCATTTTTATGGTCATTTACTGAGTGAAAGGGGCTCTGATTTTGTGAGCATCTGCCAGAATATGTTTGATCCTGTCATCATTTCTTCAGAAAATCACGCGCTTGTAGCTAGAGTGCAAGATACTGTAAGTGCATGAATTGTCCATTGCACTCTGCACTTACAACACTGCTTTCATTGACAATGATAACAACAGCAGGGGATAGATCTTGGGAGTTAAGCTACCTGCTGTTTTCTCCTTGATGTTTGAGCTCTTGGATGCTGTATGAATCTCAGAGATGCAAAGAGCAGCTGCTTTGTTGATGCTCCATTTTATTGGTTATTTAAACATGGTATGCTGTTTGTAATTAGACCTGACTAGAAAGGAGGATTTCTGTTTCGCAGGAGATACTGGTTGGTTTGTTGTGTGTCAGCATGGCAGTATTACAGTTCTGGAGAGCTGGGCTTTGCTGCTGCTCATGGAAATGCCCTGCAGACCTCCACTGGGCACTCAGTTTTATATTCCCATCATGTTCCCACATACTGAGCAGAATTCACATATACCCCTCAAACGTTCCAATTCCAATGATTCAGCATTTTCCTGCAGAAAACCTGTTGGGGCACTCCCTGTCAGCATTATCTATCTGTGCAATAGCCTTCATTGACCTTCATCTGGGCTTACAGTCCCTGTGCACATCAAAATAGAAGTACTTCTTGTTAGCTGAGTTAGGCTAGTAACATTGTGTGGATGAAGCAAAGAGAGTTACAAGTAGCACATCTCTGTTTAAATTTAGCAGTAACCAGCTGGCCACTTTCTGTAGGAGGCAGGAAGGGAGGATTCGCAGGGAGGGAGGGATCTGATGGAAAATCAAGCAGAGGCTATAAAAACATTTTTCTAAAATGGCAGCATAATGAAAAAGGGATGCCAAGCAAAGAGCTTACTGATCATCTGTGTATCACTCTTACAGTCAGCTAGCTCAGCCCTCCATTTGGAGAGGACATGCAGGTGCTGGGAAGGATTGCTTCCCACACGTGCTATTTTCTACAGGATTCTTTTCCACAGACAAAACTTATTTGTACTTTATTATCGCCCTCTGAGACAGGCAGCTGAAGTGCAAGGTGAAAAGGCAAAAAGCTGAAGAGGATGAGAGTGGCAGTATTCCTGAGAACAACCAAAATAAGACTGACAGCAGAGGCTTGACTCCCCGAGGAAACCTATGGGCTAACTGACTGCATCTTTCCCTCCTTTTCATACCCTTGTGTGCCTCAGGACTGCTGCTCCTCAACCATTGTTCTGTCATCTGTATTTCTTTCAATTTTGGCTGTGCCATAGCCATCCTCTTCACCTTTGACAGCCACTACCTTTCCTCTTACAAAGCTATCAATAAAGAAATAAAGTTCATACAAAATCAGCTTTCATGGAAAAATTTGAAAGACAGAAGAGGGCCTTAAGAATAATGACCTCTGATATGACAGCAAACCAGCTCCTTACATCAGGAAAGCAAAACAGTTTGCTTTTGGGACGTCTTTCTTTTGATTGGGAATGTCAAAAGAAGGAGATTGTAGGAGATATCTAACACTCCTATGAATATGTCTAATGAAAGAACATTTTTGGTTATATTAATGTGTTTATGCTTATGAGTCTGTGCCACATAGTCAAGATAATCCCACACAAGCATTAAAAATCAGCAAGTCAGTTCTTAAAAGGCATGAGGCCAGTGTAAAGAAGCTTGAGATTTAAAAAGAAAGGGATAAGCATTTTTTGCCTCCCAGTTCCAGTTTGAAGAACAATTTTGTTACATTTTAAATATTTTTTGGTCTGTTTTCTCTTTTCAAAAGAGCTTGTTAAGCTCAGTGAGAACTAAAAGTGCACATATTTATATATGCTGTCACTTCATCATTTAACTTCAAGAATGGGGCTACTGAAAAAGTTACAGTGGTAGTCCTATTAAAATTATGAGAGCTGATGAATTCTGCATTTTCAAAGGCAGGCTCACCCTGATGTAAAATAATTTGTCCCTCATATGGTTAGCTGTGGTGGAAAGGTCCTTTCAGTCTCAGCACTACCTTTAAAAACATTATGAGCTAGCTCTTCAGACGGTGTTTGTCACCATAGTTCTAGGAACATCTCTATGTCCAGCTGAGGGTCTGACCTGGGCAATTTAATCACCTGATATCGATACATGCATATTGTATTTTCTCTCACCTTCACATTTACACAGCTCTAGTCGGTAGTTTTTGACTAACCTACTATCTGTATTTCTAATAACAACCCCTTGAAGTGCTGGGATTAACACCCCAGACCTGAATGAGGGTTGACATATGGATGATGTCCACAACCAGGCAAGAAAGACCCTCCTGACTGGTTTTCACCCAGGGTCTGGGCAGCCTTGGGTGGGAACTGATTAGGAGATAACATGAGGTGCCCCCACCTTCCACATTAACTTGGGGGTGGGGCAAGAAGCCACCTCTGTAAGAGCTGACTGCTTGGAGTGGACTTGGGAGGTTTGTTTTTATAGTGTATATGGTGTGTGGGGATTCTGGTTATTGAAAGGGCTCCCTGACTCCTCATGGCAAGTGGTGTTTCCAGGGGGACAGAACAAAATTGTGAGTCTCTCTCTGGGAAAATTCTACAGAACTGGACTGATTGCCTAGATCCTTCCTTCTCCAATGGTATGGTCCCTGATTCAGCTTGCTCCTTTCTTCACATCCTTCACAGTCAGTGAATGCATTGACTTGTTCCTCCCTCTGGTTGTCTGGCACTTTGGACCTCTGGTGTATGATATGGTTGTGGAGGGAGGACTTTGTCTGCTGTTTTGCCTGTTAATGATAACATACTTTTCTGTCAGGCAAGTGGTCAGCAGAAGGCCTCTGGACAGTGTACAAATGCCAAATTAGGAACAGATCTTTTGAAGCAGTGCTTCTCCATCTACATATTTTTCTCCAAAACCCTATTTAAATGTATTTACCCTCTGGGTCACTTGGAACAGCCTCCATGAAATTGCAAGTAACCATTCCATAAATGTGTAGAGATCCACAGAACTTCCACTGAGCACCCTTTCACAGGCTAAAAGCTACATGGTATTCTACAGACCACATAATACCTAGGATGCTTGTATGTTTTAACAAGTGTTAGACTTCTTACATTAACAGCTAACGTCTCACTGGAAGAAAACAAGGAATCGAGGGGAGAGAGAAAGAAAATTAAAGAGAAAGAAGCAGACAGCATCCACATGGAAAGGGACAAAGCAAGAGTACATTGTCATGGGTCAGCTATATACAGCTCTCGGGAGGTCTGGAGTCTCAGATTTGACCACTGCAGAGACAAATATTGTGCGGGTGAACTGGCTGAAGTAGCACAAGAAATGCAGCCACTGACTCTCTGATTTTGTGTGCTCTGTAACTGTGAGACAGTGCCATGGTACTAGCATCATAGAATGTTTTAGGCTGGAAGGCACCTCTAGAGGTCATCTGGTCCAACCTTCCTACACAAGCATGGTCATCTCTACCTAGGTCAGGTTGCCCAGGGCCCACCCTTCTGAAATGTTCCCTCCACACTATCCTCTGCTGTGCTGCAGAACAGGGCAGTCTGGACAGCCTATCCACTGGGGCTGGTTGGGAAGCCAGTCTTCACCTCGTGAAAGCTGAAGGTGGTGGAGACATTCACCCTGGTCTTCCAGGGTATGATGCCTCCCATCTTTGCTAGCTCACAGCACTATCCCAAACACATTTCATCTTACTTTTCTGGTCACATTTCTGGGTGTCTTTGGCTATTTTATCAGCCAATTTTGTCAAACAAATTTGAAATTGTGAAGTCAGAGCAGCATATATCTTGTGGAAGTCATGTGGAGGAAGAGTTTGACTTAGAGTATTTATTGTGACTTCTTTCTTAACTGCTAAATATTGTACAGAGTAAAAGCGTTAGGGTATTCCCACCTTGCTAATCAGGAAAGAGGTAGATCTTAGCAATGAGACAATTATGAAAATCAGGAAGCAATTTAATTGTCTGAAAACAGCTTAATTAGAAAGAATGTAATTTTCTTAAATGATAGTAATCATTTTCCTGGGGATTAAAGAATAGCAGATCTTAACTTCAAGGAAAATACGTTTTGCTATCAGAAACCAAATGACTGAAAGAGTAACAGGAATAAGTAAGTCCATCTTCCTCCAGGTTCTCTTAAGCGTTATTCACATGGGAACCTTTTCCTTTTTTTGGTTTACTATGTAGATATGCCATCCATATTTATCTATAGCACAAGAGCTTCTAAGACCCTCAGCAGGAGGAAGGTTCCATGTTGCAGTAGGAGCTAAGTGTATGGCTATATCCTGTCAGAACCTCCCTCACAGGCCAAAAAAAGGGGGAAAAAACAACACAATAAGCAAGTTAAATGCATTGAGCCACTCTTGACTGCTTAAAATTCCTAAACTTACTTGGTTTATTTGAATAATAATTATAAGTTTTAAGGCAAAGAGCAGCATAGAACTTTAAAGTCCATAATCTGCCTCATGCTTATCTAGAGACTGCTTCTTAGAGGAGATAAATAGTAAGTGTTGTATATACAAGTATATTTAAATGCCTTTTTATTTGCAAAATCAAACCTTCAAAAACCAGGACATTCCAGAAATGAAGTAGCCCCTTGTGCTTATTTGCTCTGATATAGTTTTTAATCAACAGACGATACAGCATTTTGCCTGGGAGATCTGTCTCATTCAGTGCACAGCACAGATGGAGTTTCTTTAAAAGGCAGTTGCTCAATGTTTTGTATTTCTCCTGCTCTTCACATTATCTCTCCCACCTGAAAACATGCACAAATGACAGAAAACCTTTTCTGTGTCCGGTCAGTAATGTGACAGCTGAGCTAATCTGTCAGGCTTGCTGCTGCAGGAAGAGCCATCTTATTCCCTTCTTTCTTTCTAGCCCTGGCATCCCAAGTGTTGAGAAGAATGTGATTAGAAAAGGCAGCCAGAAAATGCAGTCCATGTGCCTTTGAAACCTGGGCCTTAAAAAATGCATTTGAATATTGTCACAAAAAAGTGGTACTTTAAGACTGAAAAATACCCATCCTATGGAAGGAATAAGGAAAAGATAGCTGAGAAGCCCTGAGTCTGAAAGATTTAGTAAACCAGGATTTCAGTGGAAGTTGCCAGTACAACTACGGAGTAAAAAAGCTAGTGTAATCCCTGGACTTTTCAGAATTAGTTGGAAAGCCAGAGAAAGAAAGATATTTCTCTCTACCTTTAGTTCTGATGAGATTAGTGCTAGGTCACTGTGTCTACTGGCTGTATCCGTATTTTCAGAACACACTGCAGGAGAACATGCAAACAAGACCCACAAACTAATTCAAGAAAGATTAAATTAAAAGGATAAAAGGCTTTAAAAAATATTTCCACTGGTTTTAACAGACACAAGATTGCTATAATGAAATGATATTTCATAAAGATCTCTTTCCAGAGACACATGGAATTATTATGCTGATTATTATGTGAAGGGATGTATGGGATTTTATTGCTGAACCCTATGAAGTAAGAGGGATGATCCATGGGATCATCTGTGCTCTAGTCTTCCTAGAGGGTAAAAACTTCTTCAATCCAAGGGAGAAATCCGTAACAAAAATGGAGGCTGAAAGCCAGGCAAATCCAAACTTGGAACAGGGCACACCATTGGAAGCATGAGGGTAATTAGCCAAGGTAAGACCTCTTAACGAAGGCTGGAGGCCACTCTGCAAGGCATGTTTAAATCAGTCAAATCACTCAAGGCCCAAGACAGATCTTAATGGTGACATGAAAAGACTGTTGATATATAGCAGGCTGGACAATTTGATTCTGATTTCTGATTTTATTCTTGTCTGTGTAAATCAGTGAAGAAGCCGTGCTAGTGGTACATCTGCAGAGAACAGCATGGCTCTAAGTCCTGTTTTGCAGACTGGATCCTTGGAGTAGGCAAGCAGGAAGGTTTTGAGGACAACTGCAGAAAAGAGTATCTAACCCTGCTTTCCAAGGCAAATTCTAACTCAAGCATTGCATCTTAAATCTTAACCTTCCCACTCAACCATTGTGATCGGAGAAGCTGTTGTTTTGGCTTGTATTTCTTGTCATAAAGCAGGTTCTTTTTCAGGCTGAGTAGCACCTTTCACCAGCAGTGCTCAGGCTGAGACTAAACATCCTACTTGTAGACTAAGTCACTACTTAATACAAGAATGGCTGTGGCAGAATCTGGCTGCAGCACTGCTCTTGTGTTGAGAAGCACTTTAGTCACCATCAGCCCTTGTTTGTTTTCATCAGAGAATCACTTAGAGAGTCAAGAAGTTCTTCATGCAGGCATGCAAGATCTAGGAAAATATATTATGTAAAATGTGTCTTAAATTGTGTTGAAAGGAGTCTTTTTAGCCACGCAAGTTCTTAACTAGTTATGTGAATGCTGAAGTTTAGTGTTTATCCTCCACGCTTTCTTCCTGCCTAGAGGCAGCACACCAAGCTCAGCAGCAGGGAATATGAAAAGCTCATCCATCACGCACTCAGTCTTACTGAATTTTTAAGATGCTACTGCAAAAACATCGCTTTTGTTTTCAAAACTGCAGTCATGGGATTCCCACTTTTTTCCCCAGAGTATTTCTAATTGTTTAACTCCTTTTCTGAGGCAGAGCAGGCTTTCTGTTAGTAATTTGGATTTCCTTACAGAAAAATGGATTCCCAAGCACAACCACTCCTTGCAAAGAGGCTGCTCGACTGAGGGGGAAGCACAGTTGTAGGAAGGAAGAAAAATGTAGTCCAAGTTCTGTTGCCCATTCTTCAAATTCTAGATGAGAATGTGCCATCTCCAAATGCAAGTATCTCACAAGGGAGCCAGTGCAGCTGCATTCTTACCTTGCACACAGGCTGAAACCCATGGTGGGAACAGATCTGCAAGTGGGACCCACAGGGATGAAAAAGCATGATTAATTGGCAGACAGAGCAGTCAATCTGAGGGCATCTCTGGGGGTGTTAAACTTTCACAAATAACTTTACAGAGGCAAATCCTCCCCTTTGCACTCTAGTGGGACCGCAGCAGCCAAACATAGAGGACACAGACTTCCTATGAGAGCACTAGTGCTGGAACCTCCAGATCTGGAGGATTCCAGTCCACAACCTGGGGAAAAGAGCTGACAGCCATTTTTGAAGAGGTTGAACTGTGCAATCAGAGAATGTGATTCCTGCTGAATCATGCAGTTGGCCATTCTAATCCCAGCAAGAACAGCAAACTGCTGCTATCTGCAGAGAGATGAGTGATGACACAAGATTTCCTGAGATTTCATATTATATGAGCATGGAAATGGTACACTGAGATAAGTGTGGGCAGTAAAAGCAATGGCTATAGCCACAGACCAATACTAGAAATCTCTTCATGTGGGCATGAGTAACCTGTAAGGACACTTCTGTTTGTCTTGGTGGAGGCAGGTTAGCACAAAAGGAGCTATCCTGCCCCTGCTGGAACATGCTCCAAGGTAAATGGAGCACATACACAAAGCCAGAACAAAGCAGAGACTTAGGAGAGCACTGAAGTGAAATTCCAGCCTAGTACAGGAAGCATTGCTCAAATCACCCTGGTCACACATTTCTCCAGTTTGTGACCTTAAGACAAGGTTCTGCACCTCAGCAGATAGACAAACCATCAAGTCACTGCACCACCTCAGGACAAGTACCATTTGATGTTAGTGATCACTAGTATCTGTAAAAGGAGGACCTACCAAGGAAGTGTGAACTAAGATATAAAGATATCATTACTCCTAAACATAAAATTCAATATGATGCTACACACACTTCTGAGATTTTGGTATGATGAGGTAAGAATCAGAGACAGAAAAGTTGGTCAATGTGGAGTCACAGAGCACAGTGGAAGCAGAAGCTATCTGCATGCCATGGACTACAATACAGGTTGTACAAGTCCGAAAAAAAGCAAATTATGATAGGGCTATTCTGATCAAATAGAGATGAACCTCCACTGCTATGGACAGGCAAGGATTTTGCCTTGGAAGACTCAGCAGTTTATCCTTCCAGGTATAAGGACAAACTTTAAAAGTGGATACAGACTTCAAATGTAAAGACAGGAACATGGATGAGTGAAGCTAGAGAATGGGTGGGTGGTATCTCATGAATCATTAGCATGCAACAGTATTAAGTGTGCTAAGATTGAAATGAGAAACCAGATGATGTAAAGCTGACAGCTTTAAAATCTCCTAAAAGCCCCATGTGAAGCCAGGAAGAGGCCAGAACAGACTTTTTGTTTGTAATTGCAAGTAATCACAGGAGATGGCTATTTCACTGCAGGGAGGATATCAGACAAGAAATTGGAGGCATGTTGCAGTGCTGAGTCCACTCACCGAACAGTAAAATTAAAATTAATCAGGGCCAAATGAGAACTTATCACAATATATGCCTTGAAATACTGGCAAGCAGGCTGAGGGCAGCATTGGCCAAGGATGCATTCTCAAAGCATCCATAACACAATCACAGAGCAGTAGGGGTTGGAAGGGAACTCTGGAGATCACCTAGTCCATTCCCCCTGCCAAAGCAGGTTCACCTAGGGCAGGTTACGCAGGAACATGTCTAGGAGGGTTTTGAGTATCTCCAGAGAAGGAGATTCCACAACCTCTCTGGAAAGCCTGTGCCAGGGCTCTGTCACCCTTGTAGTGACGAATTTTTTTCCTGACGTTGAGGTGGAACTTCCTGTGTTCCAAGTTTGTGCCTATTGCCCTATCACTGGGCACCGCTGAAAAGAGACTGGCCTCATCCTCTTGATGTCCACCCTTTAGATATAAACATTTATAAGATCCATTCTCAGCCTTCCCTTCTGCAGGCTAAACAGCCCCATGTTGCTCACAAGAGAGATGTTGCAGTCCCCTAACAATTTTTGCAGCCTGCCCTTGGGATGCCTTCAGTAGTTCCCTGTTTCTCTTGAATTGTGGGGTACAGAACTGGACACAGTACTCCCAAAGTGGCCTCATTAGGGCAGAGTTAAGGGTGAGGAGAACCTCCCTCAACCTGCTGGTCACACTCTTCTTAGTGCACCCCAGAATACAGCTGGCCTTGGTTACAAGAGCGCACTGCTGGCTCATGGTTAATGTGTTGTCCACCAGGAGTCCAAGGTCCTTCTGCCTGGTGTTTCTTTCCAGCAGGTCAAGCCCTAGCCTGTACTGGTGCATGCGGTTATTCCTCTCCATGTCCAGCACTCTACACTTGTCCTTGCTGGACTTCATGAGATTCATCTCCACCCAACTCTCCAGCCTGTCCAAGTCTTGATGAATGGCAGCACAGCCTTCTGGTGTATCAGCCACTCCTCAAAGTTTTGTACCATCAGCAAATGCTGAGGGTACACTCTGTCCTTTTATCCAGGTATCTAAACAGGATATTTAAGTATGCAAGTATTTGCATAATTCTCATGCGGTACCACTTGAAATCAGAGGGGAAATTCCTCTGATTTATCTGTATCAACTGGACCCTGTACAATCCTGTGCATGGGAAGTGAGCCCTGTATCCAGAAAGCAGACCCAAATGTTAGTTCTGAAAGAGATTTCCCAAGAAAATGAGTGCAGATACACTTAAAATTCTAAAGTATGAGCTCTGTATATGTTTTATTATATTCTACTGCAGTACAAAAGTAGAGGTATCTTTTCTGTGAATTAAACATTTTTCCCATTATGCAAAAGTCCCTCGCTATCTGCCTAATCCCCTAGAGGGCAGTGTGACCTAAAAAGAAATTAAACTGAGCTAGGCAATTAGAATTTTTCAAAGGCTGGTTATGTCAAATAAGATTTCGTTTACTCCTTCCTCTGACAAACTGACACAAAAGTGCAAGAAATACAGAGCTACTTACAGTTTTGCAATTATATGAGGAAATTAATAGAATAAAATGAGCAATATCACCCTGTAATAATTCAGCTCACATAATATGTATATTTAATTTTGCAAACTGTCAAAGCTAAGCACATTGTATTCAGGAGGTTTCCTAAGAAGGCTTTTATGGCTTCAGCTTCCAATGGTCTCATTTTCCGGTGCTACCCTTAAGATTTTGCCTGTTTCTACCACTCCCTGGCCTTGATCCAGAGAAATTAAATGAATTTGGGTATCCAAGTGCGGGGGAGGTAAGGAGCACTAATTCATTAACTGGGCACTGCCAGGACTTCGTACTCCAAGGTAGCCCAAAATCTCACCAAATTGCTGCAACACCGAGTCCTCCAGGCCCTTTTGGACTCTAAATGGGGGAGGCGTGTGTATCTCCATCAAAGTGAGGAAACTTCTGTCCCACATGCAGAACTTTGTACTATTCGGTATATAAGGATCACAAAACCCCTTGTTTTGCAAGCATGAGACTTGTGTTTGATATTAATGGAAATAACGAGGGGCAGATTTAAACCAGCTACTGATATTTGTCAAATATCAATACAGCTCCCATTTGTGCCCAGGTCCTCATTCCCATTTCTGTTTTGGGGAAGCTGAGGTTTGACTTCCTTAATTACCTGAGCAGGGAGAATATACACACTCACACATGCAGGCAGACCATGTTTGGCATGCACAGCTCAATTGTTATTCCATTTAACTGGGGAGAAAAACTCCAAATGGACATGAGCATGTGACCAGCCCCCAGCAAACATCAGCATCCTTCCAGGAGCTACAACTTCTCACTGGCTTTTGTCAGTTTTTGTTTGAAAATGCATTTTCAAGGGCTGAAGGCAATCTCCTGGAGAGGATACCTCTGTTTAGCTGCTTCAAGAAACTGCAGAAACTGAAGCCAGAAGACTAGTAACAGTCACTAATTTCTTGAGCAGCAGCTCCCATTCGGTTAACAGGCTCCACAGGAGCCTTCGATTGAAGGCTTCTCAAGCTGACTGAAAGTAAGCTGGAGAGGAAAAGATAATGGTTCTAGATTACTTGATCTGAAATAAAATTTATGGAAAAAGGTACGAAGAAGTTTTATAACAGAAAAGTGCCATGTAGGTGTGCTGGTGTCACTGCAGAAAGTATTTTTTATTTGTACTGATCCCAAACCTGCTTAAAGATGAGCATACAGATTCTTTGAACAGCGAAGAACAAAATATGGATAACTGTGGATAACTGAACTGAAAAAAAACCCTAGAGTTTATTTGTAATTACCAAGGATAGGATAGATTAAATTAAGTCAGTATATTTGGAACCATTTCATTCATTCCCTTAAATCCAACAGCAAAATATATTTTGAGACTGGTTATACTGCATACAGAAACACTCTGATATAGTAGGTATTCTGTTCCTGGAATACTCTTCTCATGAGAAAAAGAAAACATTTCTGAAGAAGTAGCTGGCAGGAACATAAAAAATTACTTGCATTTCTAAGTGTGACAGTTGGATCTGATGACACGTTTTAGGTTAACTAGTTTACATTTCTTTTGAAGTGAATTTCCTAGCGACAATGTTTGCACTATTCACCTGCCTCATCAAGACCTGTTTAGAATACAGTGCTTAATACAGTTTTTAACCCATTATAAAGCCATGCACAGATAATTTAAAATGATCATAACAACTAACAAACACGTAATCAAGGAGCTCTTAAAATGTATTAAAATTCAGGTCTCTTGCTATTAGCAAAACTGCTTCATTAACATATTAAGACAATGTTCATTTGATAATTAGCTTCTGTTTTCTTTGCATCCTGGCAGTTAAATCAACCCTATGAAGCCAGAGGGGAAAAGTTTATATGCTTCTACAAGGTGTCTTTGGTGAAGTCAAGATTGTCTCCTAATAATTTTTAATCAACTTAGGTACTTTCTTCTTGTATTCTATTTCTGAAATGCAGATTAAGCCCATGTCCACAGTGAATGTGGGAGTTTACAGCTCTCAGGGCTCAGAACAAGGAAAATGATGGGCTCACTTTCTCCCTTGGACTCATGCTACGCTGGTAACTCAGGGCTCAAGGGAAATAACTTGGGAATTCCTTGCATATGCCCTCTGTGGCACACTTGTGCCCTGTGTAGAGCTCAGAGCCTAGCAGAGAAGAATTAATGGGTCCAAGTCCACAGATAGAGAGTAGGATCATTGTGTTCTGTCCTTTCCCTAATCACCAGTTATTCATCCCAAACTATATTAAAAAACAAAACAAAACAAAACATTGTTGCTTAAAATAAATTTTAAAATATTGCAATGCCAACGACAAGACATCTGATTCTAGAATTTTCTGTCTCCAAATGTTGGCTACATCAGCTGAGACACCTCTGAGCTGCACATCTCACATGCACTGTTTGTGCCCATTGCAGCAACAGCTAATGGGAGTAGAGTAGAGAGCATGAATTATTTACATAAGACTGCTCCATCCTATGCCCCAGATGCATCTTATAACCATCATCCTATCACCAGCCACTTCCAGGGAAAGCTTCTCATCTTCCCTCACAGATTTGCAATAAATAGGAAGTCTGACATTACTGAATATACAAATTAGACCAAGTGCTTATAACATTTTCTGATAAATATTTAATTTCAATATGTTCTTAAGGTTAAATAGTAATTAACTACATGCTCTACTCTTTCAAATGGCAGATAGTGGATGCTTCAAGTATAAGTAGTAGGGTGACAGTACTGTCCAGAAGGATCTTGCAAGATGAACTGACTGCGTACTAAATAGCAGATTAAATTTTGTATGGAAGAACATGAAGTGATGCACACTAAAAAAAAAAAATCCTATGATGACTTCACATATAATATTGTGTGTTCGAAGATGACTACTCAGGAATGAAAGGTTATAGCACACAGTTCTATGAAAATGTCATCTCAATGCTTATAA
This sequence comes from Merops nubicus, assembly GCF_000691845.1. Lineage (NCBI taxonomy): Eukaryota > Metazoa > Chordata > Aves > Coraciiformes > Meropidae > Merops > Merops nubicus. The sequence continues at coordinate 16,593 of NW_008616991.1, read as the reverse complement.
GTGGAAACAATGTTAAAAATGCTGAGGAAAGGAAAAGAGAAAAGATACCATTGTATAAATTCATTGTATATCTGTATCCTGAACACTATGTACACTTCTGGTTACCCTTCTCAAAAAGGACATCGCAGAATTGAAGAAGGATCAGAGAAGGTTGGCACAGGTATGAATTTCCCTACAAGGGGAGGCATCTTCATTCTAAAGAGAAATAACAGAGGGAAAATATACTGGAGGTGTATGACGTTATAAGGGCCAAAGGGAGGACAAATAGAAAGTGATGATTGTCCATCTCCGAGTTCAACAGTGAAGGGACAGCTCATGACTTTGGCAAGTTATAAACAAACAAAAGGACATATTCTCCACACAACATTGTTAAATGTATCCTTTATCAAAAGACATTGTGGGTACTGAAACTGCATAAATTCAGAGAAAGACTGGAAAAATTAAAGTAACAGAAACTCATCAAAGATTAAATACCTTGTCGGGCTCAGGATATCTCTGAGCCACAAGCTGCTGGAGGTTGAAAGGTTATTTTGGAGAAGTATCACTAAACTTTTTTTCTCTACCCTCTTGCTCTCCTCCAGATACCTACTAAAGAGAGAGCCTTAGACAAATGACTAGATCTGTCCAGCTTGAGAGAACCGAAGTGGAGCCACCAGAGGAGGAAAATGCACCATGCAGCAAACCACCCGTTACTGATTTTCATCTTTCTTTGTTCAGACTACCTTGTGTTACTGTTTCAGATGCCTGCTGGAATAAAAAAAGTGATAGGACAGTATCCCTGATGTCTTCTCAGTGTTGGTGATTTTTAAAATGTTTGTTTCAAATTTTTGTTGTTAAATTGTAGCCACTGATTGGTCAAACCCCTCGGAATTAATGTCATGCTACCAGATCCACTAGCACAGATATTGACTGAAATTAAAAGGGAAGAGGTGGTATCTTTTCATCTATATGGATGCAGAAGGTAGGTGTCAAGCAGAGGTGTTAGATAATCAGTCTTTGTGTCCGTTACCTTATAAAGTGCTTATCTCTGCTTTGACATCAAGAGCAGCTGGAAAATATCCTTTTCACATATCCGTTTGTTTTTGAGATGTGTGAAAACAGCACTCGCAGACCACAACAACCAAGAAAACAGCACAAAACTTCATTAAAGGGAAAAACAAAACAAAACAAAACAAAACAAACTTTAAGCTGATGACATGTCTCCTTCCTTTCTCCTATAACAAAACTAGGAGTCCTAAGAGGTTACTTTCTTCTTTCTTCTACAGATTTTTCTCAAAGCCTTGCTCTGGGTCTTCCACACTTCTCAGGGCATGGAAACAGCCTTCCCTGCTCTGCTGTGAGCTCTCCTTGTAAAACCCTTCAGGAATCAGCCTGGCCACATGCCTCTGTGCAGCCTAGGTTGTTAAAGAAGCTCCCAAATCAGCAAAGGGACACTCTCTTGCCACTGTGCTCATGGAATTCAGCTCTTTTCTTTATCCATATCTTGATCAGTTATTGAACAGTTACGTCTCCTTCTGGAGGAACCTGGACCTTGGATGGGAAGAACTGAATCAGGTGGCTCCCATGAGGAGGGGAGGTGAGTGTCTAGTGAGAGGAAAGCACTTTGGGGAACCAGCACAAAGTGCAGCAAGTCTTTGCCTCCCACAGTATGCTGTATGGTGATGGCATTCGTGAAACCTATTGGCTCCTACCTATTTATGAAACCAAATGGCTGCCTTCATGACCATGGGAGGTTTGGACCTCCTGCCATTGCCTCTGGTAGACCAATTCAAATTCATCAGGTAACAGCCATTATCACAGAGGTACAAACAGTCTGTTACTGACATTCCAAGTTTCAGGTAACTTTTGGTAATTCCAGCTGGCATTCAGAATACAGTAGAACAAAGACTTTTCTCCATCTAAAATTGTAAAATACTTGACCTTGGCTCTAACAGAGCTTTGCCAGGTGCTGTGATATATTTAACCTTCTCTTTCAGAGTTTCAAAAACTTAGTCTTGAGGTGTTGAATACCATATGTGTTTTACAATGGAAAGCGAGAGAAAACGACAAATCAACCACAGAGAAGGCTCTGCTGAAAACTGCAGCTGCATCAATGTGACTGGGTTAAAAAAAAAAAAAAAAAAAAAGATGTTTTTAAAACAGAAAGTGCTGATATGGCTTTTGGTGAAGCCTCTGCAGCAGCTGTGATGAGTTTTAACTTTGTTTTCAGTGGTGAAAAGATTATATTTCTTGTGTGTTTTCATTTTTATGAATAATACAGGCAGGTTTCAAAGTGTCAGGACAGGTTGAAGAGTAAGTGTAAGCTTAGCTGTGCCTTGGACTGATCCGAATAGCAGGGGCTGAGCAGTTTTCCTGGGGGTGATAAGTACAGGGACACAGAAGTTGTCGGTGCTCCAGCTCAAGTTAGCTTCAACGCAAGCTGGTGTTGGTGCTGGGTATCAGCAGTGACACTCAGGAAAATGCCTGTGAGCAGCTGACCCCAAGGGATGTCAAGGTAGTATATGGGGAGGACAAAGCAAAGTGGTGCAACCCAAATATGAGAGGCTATCTGGAGTCTCAGGACATGGACATGCATTTCCTTGTGTGACAGAATGTGTGCTTAGCCTCTTATGTGCTCTTCCTTCCATGGCAGAGCCGCTCAGCCTCTCAAACTCCACACAGGAGAGGGTGGCTACTTGAAGACTATTCCATGAAATCTCTGAAAAAGGAAGATTATATATTTCAAATCAGACTTTTTTTTTTTTTTTTTTTCCCAGAAGAGAGACGGTGAAGCAATAGGTTTCAAGCACCATAGCTCTGGATTAAAATCTGCTCCTGGGAGAACAGAGGGCTGAAAAGTTCTTCTGTCAAAAGCTGACTGAAGGCATACTTTTCTTTGTGAAAATTTCTGGTTTTGAGAAATTAACATTTTCAAAAAGAAATAAAACATTTCTGATTTCCTTTCTTTCTTTTTTCTTTCTTCCTTAATATTCATCTTCTGTTCCTTTATGGTGTGCACCCCCTCTGCTGTGCAGCTGACTCTGATCCAAAAGCATCCTTCTGTAGAACTTGCCTCACCTTTCCTCTCCCCCACCCCCCAGCTGCTGTGCAGAATGGCTGGCTTAATGCTGCCTTTGAACTTTCAACAAACACATTTCTTGGGAGCACAGGTGAAGGAAAAGGAAAAAGATCAGGAGAAAAATTTTCTTTCTTTATCTTTCCTCACTGAACAGGGTAGGAATCAAGCTGTAAGTGTTTGGGACCCTTTGTTTCCAGTGCACTGGGCGAGGTTTTGAACATGAACTTGACTGAAATTTCACTGATGACTGTTTTTCCCAACACACTTGGAAACAATATGATGCCAGTATAATGGCATCCACCGTGTCTTCATAAGCAGTGCAGCCCCATGAACATTTTCTGATCTCCTTCCTGGCAAGGGCTTTACTTCAGGGCATAATGCGGCCCTAAATGGAAGAAATGATGTAAAAATTCTTTTAAATTGTTAACGTTATGTAATGGTTTCATGTAAAGCATATGATTAAGTGATAGAATAAAAGAAATACATAAGAAAATGTCTTTCTAGTGTGTATTATCTTAGCTTGTCTATGAAATTCTAAACTTAGCAGAAGACAAAGAAATTAGAAGTGTATGTGCACACTAATTTTCATCAACATGTACCAAACTCCAAGTTTTACAATCCAAGCTAGACCCGATGATGCATGCACACAAAGAACAAAATAGAAGTGGTAACCCCCAAACAGCCATTTTTACAAAAAGAGCCCTAAACCAGCATCTAAGTGAGGTCAGAATTTGTTTACTAGAACATAAGGATCTTATAATTAAATGCAAAAAACAGTGCTTCAGATTTCTCTCTGACAAGAAAGCAATGTGACCTCTGGATACCGATCTACATAAAGAAATAGTATTTAATACTCTAACATTAATGCTTTGTCTTTTATTGCAAAGGCTGCTTGAATAATTTTGTAAAGGTGATATTATGAACTAAACATACAGAGAAATAAAGATTTTTTTTCCAGGAAGATAAAATTTCTATTCTTTTATATTATTACAAAAGATAGGAAAAACAACATGTTCTGTCCTTAAGTATCAGACTCGGGTTTTGTCTTTTGTTATCACTTACAATAGCACTGCTGCTGAATACACAGCCATATCAAATGTAAGTTATTTGTATATCTCTATCCTCTCAGGAAATCTTGACCTTGAAATAGAATAAATATGTAATGTGTATTGGGGTTTCGTGTTCATAGCTAACACCACCAGTGCTAAAAAATGTAGCCATTGAACAAAAACATGCAGAAGATGAGCTTGTGCAGTGCTATTTGACTCATTGTTGCAAAATGAGAAATTACAGTTTAAATGTTTTGCTGTCTTTGAATGACCCTCCATTCGTAATTGATTCGGCTCAACAGACTGCAACTCTAAAATCATTGAGATATGGAACTTATTTGTCCCATGTTTAGAGTATGCTTCAGTCACTCTACCAAAAATCAAGCTGCACAGGATGGGACCTTCTCTATTTGAGTGCTCTGATAATGTGCCACGTTAACTTAGAGTCTGAGATGAGTTGTTATTCTGACTGAGATTTTTAGAAGTCCATCAGGAATGATAAATTATATCTAGCATGTGTTGACCAGCTCCATAAAAGGAAGTGGATTACACATGAAACAAAACCTATACATAAACCCACACTATGAAAAATAAATTGTAATCCCTTGAATCTGATTAATTGAATCCTTGAATCTCATGAACTTGAGGCAACTTTGAAAATACCTTGTAAGTAGCTATACTTACACATCAATAAGATGATAAGCCTTGAAGTACCTGCCATTGATAACCAAGGACATTATCAGCTGCAGACAGACTGGTAAACCTTGAGAAATGTGATTTTTATATTAAGACTCGAAGGTCTGTGCTCCAGTAAGGCCACAGCACAGACCTCTGATGGCAGGAGCATGGGGTAAAGACGTTACAGTACATGGCATGGGTCCTTCCTTTTGTCACTACCCCAAAGTGAAGGTGGGCTGTAGCCTTAAAGGTACCCAAAGACAACAGACACCAAATTTACATTTGTGAAAGATGCAGGAAGCAATGTTTGGAGTCAAGGAATCATATCACAATATTCAACTCCTAAAAGGTATAAAAGGCCTATCCAAAATGCTGCCTGTTGTCACCAACAAAAAGGAACTTAAGAGATGTAGTAAGGACTCAAGAGTTAGTCTTCTTTATCTTCCCAGTCACACACAATTGATCCTAGGGACACATGCACTGTTGTGCTTGTGAGTATGTGGGTGAGAGCATAAGTGAGTGCAATCTGTAGCAGACGGAGCATGAGGGACTGCAGTCAGTTTTCTTTAAAATAAATATCATTATCCTTGCGTCCAAAAGGTCTAGAATTGTGTTTTATTACATTAATTTTCTTCAAGAGCACTAATACATGAGTTATAAATTAGCTGTTGGTCTGAGATGGTAAGCACTAATATGACAAGCTGAGGAAGGTGCCTAGAGGGTTCTTACAGAGACTGAAGCTAGCTCTGATTTTGTTTAATATCTTTAGTGTGATTAGAAAAAAAAAAAAAAATAGAAAGACACTGGTGGCATTTGCAGCCAATTCTTCCTTGGGAAATGTTCCCATCCTTCACTGGGGACATCATGTTATACATATGAAAGGACTAAAGGACTCTGGGGAGATAGAAATTAAAAAAAAATCAGTTGATATAGGAAAAACAGAGGGTGCAGAATCTGTAGGAAGGGAGGAAAGACCAGAAAAAGGCTATGCAATGGGGAGGGTGAATCCTATTGGCCTCTTTGATGGTACATACATGAATAGTGGACAAAAGGTACTCACTGAAACTTGCTGTCCAACAAATATTTCTTACACAATATGACTAAAGAAATACTGTAACTATCTTACTGATGTTGTGAACAGTAGGAGGGCCATCTAATCTAGAAAAAAAAGTGCTAATTAAGAAGTACAAACTCAGGAAAGGAATCTTATTTGTTAGTTTTGCATTTTTATTTTGAAGACTGGATAAGAGATGAACAGGGAGGGCAGAGGTGAATTTTCACAGCAATATACTATACTTCTATACTGTACTTGACTGTAATTTAAAAAAACTACATTGGTACTAGATGGGGGGAAAAAGAGAGGTAAGGAGTCTCAATAAAGGCATGTGAGAAAAGGGAGTGAGTTTCTGTCTGAAGCAAAAAGGCAGAGTTGAGCTGGGAGACAGGGCTGGGGGACTGGCTGATTTCAGACAGCTATATAAACTGCTATATAACTGCTTCTCATAGGCAATACAGGCAAGCAAGTACTTCTAGGGTTAGTCAGCCCCTCACAATGTAGATCTGTAAAATAGGGCAAACAGGAGATTTATAGCATAAAAATGTGTCAGGGACAGAATATTCATGGCTAAAAGTGGTGGAATAACAAAATATGTGAATAAAAATGATAGAAAGAACTAAGTCAATTTAACATTGGAAAAACTGGAGGACAACTCACAGGGAAAGCAATGAAAAATGCATCCAAGACAAGATAAAACATTAGAGAAGGAAGACTCAGTCCTCCACTGTTGGAGCTACACTACTGGGTGTAAACCACACAACTGAGACAGACACTTGGGTGACTGTACCACTGATGAAGGGTCTGTTGCGCTGGGCTCTTGTTGCTCCTGCTCCAGCCAGTACATCATCTTCAGCAGAGCAATGATCTCAAAAGAGGCCAGTGAAGAAGTGAGGTGTTACCAGGCATAATGGTGTGAAGGCACTAGCCTTTGGGGCTACTAAGTTCATTCAAATCCCCTCAGGAATCTTGGTCCTCTACTCCAGTTAAAAAGGAGAGAGCTCAGTCAAGTTCTCTGCCTAGTCCCGTTATTTTGTGCAAGTCACACATAGCAACTGTCATGAAAACTGGTACTGCATTCTCCAGCAAATTTACTACTCATTAGAATTATATATTTGAACAAGTGGAAATGGCAGAATTCAAGTTTTTTTCCTTTTACTCGTGATTCATCTATAAGTACACAAATAAATTAGGCAGTTACAGGAGACCATCAGAGCTATCAGATGCAATGATTCAGAAGAGTTTCTTGGTCTGGGGTAGTGGAGAAAAGAATTGCAAAATTGGGACATGAGAAGGAGAAATCCAACAAAATATCAAAGTTCTTAGCTAACAGGAGGTTACAAACAATAAAAGGATACTTTTTAAAAATCAGCATGTTCTGACACATCCTGTATTGTACCACAAAGCTTTAAACAATTGTGACAATAGGCTTTGCTTTGTTAAAAATAACTTGTCCCTGACTTTTCCCTCAAGTACTCCTGCAGTAACTACTCAGATACTCCTGGAGTTATATTCCAGCCACGTACCCTTCACACTCCAGCCCTTTGACTCTGACACACACATGGATGGGGAGTACGGAAACCTGCCCTTTTCTGAAGAGAAAAATGAAGCACATGATGTGGCAAAGAAATGAGATGTGGCAAGAATGAATTTTAAAGGAATTACTACCAGAAAGAAACTAACCTTGAAAGAAACAAGTGAATATAGATTATTTAAAACTTTAAAGCTTCTGTGTTCCTCTCTCCTACAATCACTTTGAGAGGGATTTTACCATGAAGGAGGATTCTGGATTTTTTTTTTTTTTTTTTGGTGTTGGATTCAAACACTCAAGGAAAATTATAGACACATCAAGTCAAGTCCCAGACCAATGGAAAAGGCACATATTGTCCCAGTGCCTCACAAAAAACTTGGCTTTGTAAACAACAAGCAGGAGTGTCCTCTCCTAAGAACTCACGGCAGTCTCTCTTTGTTACAAGTTGTATTTTATCAGGCTGCTGGCTGAGAGACTGTCATACTGTCTCCACACGCTGTCACGAGCCTCTTAGACTGTGTGAGGGGGAGAATAAGCTGTTCAGGACCCAGTTTTCCATGCTGCCTGAGGACAGCTGAGTTGGAGTAAAGGTGAATGGACACAAGTAGCAGCTACATCACCTGGAACAAATCCAAAAGCGGTACATCATATATAACTATGTGCTGGGGAGGGGACACAGCTTGCAATGCTCCCTCATCCCTCCAGCCTGTCTTGGCACGTGGAGCCCACCTAGTACAGCGTGTCTCTTCCACTACATAAATGATTGAGAGAAATGTCCATACTTTCTACTTGCAGGACCATTTAGAAGCTCCTTGAGCAACTTATGCAACCATTGAGCAGCCAAAACAAATCCGTCCCTCTAAAAAGGCTTTTACTCATGTCACTTGCTCTTTTACTCTTTTTCTCCCCAGTTCACCGGTTCTGTGTTTTTTTTATAACACATGGACATGCAGCACGATTCGAAATAGAAACATGCTCTGCAGCTGTGTGTCTTTCATGGTCACAAAACTGTTTTATCATAGGCTATGGCTTTATCTCCCCAGCTCTCTGGCATGAAACCAAGAGAAAAAACACCAATGTACACAAATGACAAGGAAGAAGGAGGATTAGTAACAGAAAGGAAGAGGTAATTTTTCACAGAGCAGAAAATTAATATCAATTCAATGACTTGCATTTGAAGTTAAAAAAAGATGCAAAAAAGAATGATCATGTTGTTAGTTGCAATGGTGGCCACTATGGGCTCTCTACGTGTATACAATTGTGAGATCAGTAGAAGTTATGTGTGCACATAAAGAGGGGGAAGGTTTGAAAGTGAAGAGATTCACCTAGCATTCATTTAGATAACTAATCCAAAGAACGACATTATAGTGTACGAAGAATAATGCCCATTGTAAAACTTGGTAGAAAACATCTCCTACTGGAAAAAAAAAAAAAAAAGAGAGCAGAAGACTTTTACCTATGCATCTCTGAAGCTGTTGGCTTGAAAACAAGAAACAAAGGAGCTGTATACTGCAACAGTAAATGTAAGCTGGCAGACGTTTTATGAAAGTTTATGGTGTGGCTGTGGGCTGTCTTATCAAAAGTATTCCACAATGCTTTGTTTAAAAGTGATGATACAGAATGGTCAGGTTCACCAAATTAAAATGTAATACATATGTCTCACATGGAGATAGTGGGTTTTGGTTCTTTAATAAAAGATCAAAATGCTAGAGGCATTCTGATTCCCTGTTGAAGACTAAGCATTTTGGAAGAGCATATTTTACAGTAAAATTCAATGATACTATAAAAAATATTGAAGGAAACAAATATGTGTGGTGGTAATAATGGTTACAAAGCAAATGCTACCACTTTTTATTCCATCATTTTTAAACCAGCAAAGATAGGCAGGTAAGTTAAAAAAAAAAAAAAAAAAAAAAAAAGTCCCATGACCCACATCCTTGGGTCTGCTAGAGCAAAGACAGGCACATTTTCTAACTGAGCTTTGGAATGCCACCACAGTTTCTCTTGCTGTATTACAGATGACCTCACAAGACTCAGAAACACCCCTCTAGGAAACAAAGGCTATTGCCCAGCTAGAAGAAGCAGAATTCCTGCCTCTGGCAATGCCTCAGTCTTAATACAACAATAATGAATAATGCAGTCACCTCAGTGCAATGATTATCTGAAGGCTTTCTAATGTAATGAAAAAATATGGCTTGACTAGACTCTGTACTGCTCAAAAGAATTCTGCAGTCTAGATCATAAAGGTGTCTATAAATGCAGACGGACAGTATCTATATACTACAGCTGTTGCCTAAAATTCGATTCTAGTTGTTTCCCAGCTACATCCATTCCCAGCTGTATGTCTTCAAGAGCAAGACTCTAAACCATGCTGGTCTTAGCTATTTGTTTAATAGCTAAGAAAGAAATCCTTCCTTGACAGGTAACAAATGTTGACATTGTTAATATAATGGAAGATCAAACACCTTTCAGTGCCTGGAAAACAGTCATAGCATTCCTGGTGCTAAATAAGACCCAGTTAGCCTTGATGCAGTGACATGACTGATTTTCCATTCTCACTCTGATAAAGTACATGAATGAACATAATTATTCATACAGGAGAAAGAAGTTTGCGTTAAATACTTAGTTGGTGTGATGGAGCAGGATTCTGCCAAACATTTTATGATCAGATATACAATTTGAGAATTTTTTCCTACAGTTTTCTGCTCCCCAGAAGGAAGCAGACTACTAGGTTTTCTCATGGATTCGTAGTTACTCCAAAATTTTTAGAATTCAGATCGATTTGGTTTTTTTATTTAAATTTGAGATTATTGCAAACTTAAATTTCTCTCTCACAGAAGGATTTGGTATTTCTCCTGAATCAAGACCATTTATCAAAACATCAGGAGTTCTGGTGAAACTTCTGTCTCTGAAAAAAACCTTGACATTTGATACTTGTTTTGCTTCCGTACTGAAAGAGAGAGAATAGAAGATTTGTGGGAAAGAAAATCCAACTTCTGATAATGTCAGACTGTAATCAACAATACAGCTGGGACATGGCATCCACCTAAGGAGCTGGAGCACAGAGAAAACTGAGGGCAAGAAACACCCCTAAGGTGTTCTAATTAGATTTACTCAAAAGAAGATGTCAATTCAGAAAAAAATATGTTTTCTGATGAAAATGATATGGTTTAATGTGGCTTTAAACTTATCAGCTTGAATTGCAGTATATCTATCAATGGCTCTTTATGTAATTATATGAACATAACTAGAAAATATACAATGAAAAAGTAGAAGGACCAACAAAACTAGATAAATAAATAGGACTGGTGATTGAAATTCAGCCCAGCTCTGAGGCTTATTTATAGGTTTGACTATATGAGCAATAATTTTGATTTCCCAGTAACAGTCACTGCATGTCTAAACCCCTTCCTCCAAACTTCTGGGTCATGCATTCCTCTGAGATGCTAGCCCTAATTTGCCTCCAAACCCACTTCCACAGCAGTTTATTTAAGGTCCATGGTGGTTAAGTACAGGGCATTTGTCTCCAACTTCTCTTGCGAAGCCCTACCATGGGCCTCAAGTAGTGTGAAGAGCCAGTATAAGGCTGCTAAGTAATACTAACTTTAAGGGAATAACCACTCTTGTAAGCTGAAGTGCAGCAAGGCACTGAACTTCCCCCACAGGTCAATATTTCATGATCAGAAAACAAAAATCAATTTCAGTGCTCAAAAAAAATATAAATTTTCAAACAACCCTTCACTGAGAGAAGAATGGGAACCTGCTGTTCTTGGCTTGTCATCCTCTCAGCCCCCCAAAAGGCAGCTGCCAAAGCAGCATAACTGAAAGCACATTAAATATCAAATCATGTTTGATTCAGCAAAGCTTACATCTACTGAACTGACTGTATCATTTTAATATAGAGCTTATACATCTACCCATCTACAGAAGAAACTTTGTGCTCCACTGGAGAAGGTTATGGTTTTTTCCTTTCTCACTGCATTTCATGTAGATGTGTCTGAGAGCACTTTCCATGGTCTTCTTAAGAGAGGAGTATGGATGTGTATGGTATGGTCTGCCATGTAATTTCTTCCTCCTCTTATAACCATTTTTATATAAATAGTATTGAATGTTGATTAAAAAAAAAATCATCCACCAAAACATACTTCTTGATTTAAAACCAGAGGTAAGAGACACCATCTTATCAGAAAAGCAATACCTGAAAATGAATCATTTCTGTGTAGAAGAGGGATCAGAACAAAATCTTATTTTCTAAGTAGCCAAGAAAACAAATCATATAAGAATTCAGACCTCTGACCACATCTGAAGGGGAAAGCTAATGGAAACAGCACCTTGCTGGGAACATTACTGTGTATCATCACCTAACAGTGACCCTGAGGGAAATGAAACTGTGGAGAAATGGAGCTGCATGAGAGGGAGGTGGAACTGTTCTCATTTTTGAATCTACAGCAGAATAGCCTAATTAGATATACAGCACAGCAAAATGAATAAATACCAGAGGAAAAATATTTTCAAGCTTTGTAAAAGAATGACATGCATATTGAGAGAAAGACAAAGTACATTTTGGATAAGTGCAGGATATGTAATGATTTAGTCAGAAAAGGAAAATTTAGACAAGCCCATCAATTCAAGGGTTCAGCACATTCAGCAAAGCATTGTGCCTTTCAAGGAACAGGTCGTGGAGAGCTCAGCATCCAAAATTCATTGAAAAGTTTCTATAGAAAACAAAACTTTTCAGAGTTACAAACACTTCAGACACCTTTTTTCTTTTTTTTTTTTCCAAAGTTGTTGGTGGCTGTAATTCACAATTTTGCTAGACATGAAGCTCCTGCAGCCTGTGTAGTACTGCTGCCACTCAAACTGCTCTGTGTTATGTAGAGAAGTTCTCAGCTGGGAGGCTGAGGTCTGTACACAAGCTGTCCCACAGCCTCTGCAACCACAGCCAGCTCTTGCCAGTACAATGCCAGGGCTGATCAGCTGCTGAAAGTGAGGCAGGAGGGAGAGGAGTTAATAAAAGCCGATGTCTCTGAGGAAAGATTAGGAAGCTTATGGTTGGCATTCGAATGCTCGGGGAGGGTTGATGAGAGGCTGGAGAGCTGCAGGTGGGATGGGCAGAGGCATAGGTCTGGCAAAAAGTTAGTGCTAGCAACCATCGCTGTAAGGAGCCCTGGCCACAGCTGACACCAAGAGCTCCAGCTGCCACTCCTAACAGCAGCAAGGGTTGCTGCAGCAAGCAGTACCCAAAGCAAGGTCTGTTTGAAATCTCCTGCTTCATGTGGTATGTATTTCCATTTGATGTTTCCAGGCTGTATTCAGGAAAAAGCCTTTTTACTGAAAAAGCACCAAAATGTAATAATGAAGAGCAAGTACTCTTTGATAGGTTTTGCAGTGAAAGCTTTAAAGGCTGTAAGTACCAGAAACTCTTCCCACTGAATTTAAATGCAACCCTTATTTCTCACTCCGGGAGAGTCCTGGGTGGCAGGCAGCAGAGTGTCAGGATAGACCCCTGCCTTCAGTGCTCCGGAGGCACAGCCTGCAGCCATCTTAGCAGCCCCACAAGGAGGGACTGTGGAGCTGCTGGGTCACCCTGGTGTTTTCCGTCTCCACCTTTTTTTAGCTGCCCTGTACGTCGTGCAGGAACAGGGAGCACTGGAGTCTTGATTTGTCCGCAGCATCGGGCTGCTCTGACTGTGCATGTATTTTTTACCAGAAATCCTGCCTCAGCCTCAACAGCAGACTGTGCTAGCTGTGCTGCCAGGTAGACAATAGGTGCATTTGCCTCCATTCATTAGTCAAAACAGTTTTCTAGAAGGACGTGCTGGACCCATCTATTTCACATATGACCATGAAATAAATGTTTACCTCTCATGCCATCTCAAAATAGGCATAAAATGCTTCCTTCTCCCACCATAAGATGGTTAATAAGCACAGTGGTTTTAACTCCTACAAGATGGGATGGAAGTGTCAAGTTTTTCCATCTATAAAGCTTTTATCTCACAGCTGGATAAAACTGTGATACTCACTCTGCCTTCTGGTGACTTCTCCGGTCATGTAGAACTTGAAGCTGGCCCCACTGTGGGGTGGCAGAGCCAGCACAGCAAGTATTGTATGTAGATGGCAAAATGGCTTTCCTCCTTAGTCCTGTGTTAAGTGCTCACTGAACGAGTTTGACTCTGCAGACTCAAGGACAGCCAGCTCAGTTTGTTTCCTCCAATACTAATACATAAACAAGTTACTCACTTGGGTTTTTTCAGTTAATGTTATTCAGAGACAGTAAAATGCAGTATTCATTCTGGTTCGAGTTGTGGAAACAGAGCATGTATAATTACCAATGTGGGTAGCAGTCCATCTCAGCCTTACTTATGCCAGTGAAGGATATTATCTCATTATATCAGCTTAGCAGTCTTCTTTCCCTGGAATTTGAAATAAGCAAGGCACATAAAGGAATGATGAAACAACTAATTATAAGGGACATTATTTTAAAAACTGCACAGTAGTCAAAATCCATTAATGGACTATTTTACATCATTAAACTACTTCCAAGAAAGTATCTAGGCTTTTTCAGCATAAACATTTCTACATTGAAAATGTAACTTGAACCCAACTCTATGGTTAGCTATTTTTTTGAATGAGTATAATATGTGCTTTCATTTATGACAGGGCAAAGATGAGTGAAATTTTTAACTTCATTATGTGTATAATCCAAAGTAATTTCGAAGATAGTCCTGCTACACGGAGACTCTTCTGGACTAGAATGCTAATAACAACTAATGTTTGGGGAAACAGAAAATAGAGCTGCTAGCAAGGGCCTGTTCTAACACATGTTTTAGGATTTTTATTTCAATAGGAAATGCTGTTCTAATTCAAGGATCAACTACTTCTGGACCTTCAGAAACTTCTTGGGTGCATTTTCTAGGTTACAATGTAAATAGGCTTTGGTTTTGTTTTCCACCTCTCAGTCCTTCAAATCAACTGAACCTCAAACTGAACTTCATTCTTTCCTTCTTGCTTATCAACTCCAGGAAGAAAGGTTCTGCAGAGCTCTGCCCATCTTTTGTTACATCTGTGAAACTTTTTGTTGAGCACTTAGGTGCAAGTGGAACTGTGTGACCCATCCTCTAGAAATATGACAGCTACAGAATCCTGCTCAATGGATCAGTAGTATATCTGGAGGGAAGAGAGGTTGCTGCTGGGGGGCAACTGGGGAAGATGTGGACATCAGCTGATTACAAAAAGGGCAGCTCATTTAGGAGCAACTCCGTTCTTCGCATAGCTGCAGGAGTGGGCAAAAAGTCCCTTTTCAACAGGATCCTTTCTTTGCCAGGTTCTTGCTTCTTCCTGGGAGAAGCTGAAACATTTTGATTAACCCTTTGCTTCACCTTCTTTGGCAAGAAAAATAACCTGGCAGGTCCCATACTTTCAACTGTGCAGCTCATATAAACAAATGTGTTTGGGAGAATGAATGTCAGAGAGTGAAAATTCCAGTGTTTGAGCAATGACATAGGGTACCTGCTGTGACAGAAACGGACAGACATCCACTGCTCCCAGTAGTAGTTCAGTATTGCGAACAGCTGAAATTCACTATCTCCTGTCTCCATTTCTTGCATAAAATAGAAGGGCCCTGCTTCCATAGCTATGTGTGGCAATAGAGGTGGCAGCAGTGCAGGAGTGAGCGATCTGCATATACTGGGTTTACAGCACTCTTGGGAAGACTGCACAGTATTGCAGAGCAGTCCAGCTGGTGGAGCCTGATGTGGCTACAGGATGTCTGACCTGTCACCTTAGAGGCAATGAGAGCCGTTATCAGAGTAGTCAAACTCCTTCTGTGGCACATGGGTCTCATGGTCTGAGCAGAGCTTCCCTGCCATGTATGTCATGCATACATCCCACTGTACAATAAACTTTTGAGAACCTATTTACAGCAGGAAGCTCTTGAAACAGTAGTACCTAGAAAGTGAGCTAGCTGAAACTGGTGACTGAAATGAACCCTCTCCTGGCAAGAGGAATGCACCTGTTATATCAGTGCCCTGGGCCATATATATGTCAGTAGCTGGTTAACAAAACCCAGGCCTGGAAACAATGCTGGAGAGTGTATAGCTTTGTTAATGGGTTTGGTAGCAGGACCAATAAATCCCTACAAATGGCTTCCTTTGTGCTGCAGCTTTTTACATCATCTTTTAACTAGACCTACCAGTTGTACTAGCCAGACGAAGGGCATGATCTTCCCAGAGACTCTGGTTCCCATGAATTGAAAAGGAAACTTCTGAAACATCCCTAGAATTGCCACTGGGCTTCTGAAATGGTCCTCTCTGCCTAGGAAACATCTGCGTCCTCTCTCCCAGGAAAGGAGCAGAAGAAAATCGAGGCAGAATGAATTGTGGTTTGGGGATTTTTTTTTAAGACTCAGGGGATATGTTGATTTTAAGGCTCACATGAGGAATAAATAAATCCACTTGCCTCTCACAGTGGGCAGTTGAGTCTGTCTGGCCCTAGCAAGTGAGCTCACTGATTTATCTCAGCTCTACCTCTCAGGTCTCTAGCCCCCAATGGCACAGTATATTCACTCTTCACTCTCAGAGAACAGTATGGGGCAACCGGGCTGCCTCTGCAGAGGGGGGAACTGAGCTCAGCCCTCACGGGATGTACTCGCGGGCAGCAGGCTCAGGTGGTAGGAAGCAGATGGGGAAGAGACAGAGTCACTCCCAACAGGCCGTTTGTGAACTAGAATGTTTTGTGTCTGTGACCATGAACCGTCAAGGACACAATTTGAAATTGTTTGAGTGTGCTGCTCAAAAGCGATCACTTGCAGTGAGCCAACAGCTGTTATTAAACAGCTCCTCTTGGTCTGGGAACAGGTAAATTGCAAGCACTGTCCCAGAGAGGGTGAACAGTCCTGCTCAGAGGCTGAGCTACATCTGTGAGAGGGTGTTGAACAGGTGTTGCAGCAACATTAGAAGAAACTAAACCTTGCCTCTATATCTGGAGCAACGCACAGTGAAGATGTAAACGTGAATACCCATGTAATCACATCGGTATCCTACGAGGACAACTGAGCACAATTCCATCCTGTTTCTTCTTTTTTTTTTGGTTTTGTCCTGGTTAGAGAGAAATTTCCAGAGCAGCAGCAGGTCGCCAGGGCCGGGACAGCTCGGGCAGGCGCAGCCCAGCCCAGCGCTGCACTTCGCCCGGCGGCCAGCGGAGGCTGCTGTGGGTCGCCTCGGCC
>NW_008616990.1:0-29105 GCF_000691845.1 Merops nubicus | reverse complement strand
TGCCAAACTGGAATTCTGCTGCCTGGTGTTGTGTGATTATCTTACCTCCTAGCTGCGGAACGATTGCCATCAAATTATCTAATTGTTTTCTAATTGAGCCTGTTTCTTCAGTCATATTAACATTTTACTTGGAGCTGGTTCTTGTCTGCAGTCATTAAATAAATCCCAGATTAAAATTCCGTGATGTCTTCAAACAACCAATTGCTTAATTGTCTCAGTAACCTATAAATTATTTTTTCCTCCCATCTCCAGAAAAGCTGTCAGCTAGAATTTTTGTAATCATCATTTTCACCCAAGTTTTAACAAAGAGATAAATGTCAGATTTTCAAAGTGTGGCCAGGAATCTGACAGGGACATTCTGGGTTCTGGCTCTGCTAATAGCCCCTGTGTTTTAATTCCTTTTTGACTTTTTAAACATGAACAAATCAACCTGAAATATTATTTATTTATTTAAATCTCTTTTTTGGTTCCTGATTTACCTCATGTGTCTTCCAAGGAAGATCAAATGAAGTAGAGCTAGGGTTTAATACATATTTAGCATTTAATAGACTTCTTTTGGAGACTCACCCATTGGTCTCTTTGAGTTTCTACTCCCACCAATAGCTACAGAAAACAACAAAGATGTTATTTCTGGTTTTGGGTCACTCATCTCTTATGAAGGTGTCTCTTGCACACCCCTGTGATATGAAAGCACATTATGCTGCCATATAAATGCCACCCTTTGATGAGACCACAATCAAAAGATATTCCTAAACGTCTTCAGGTATTTCACACAAGTGCAAGGTGACGAATCTCAGAAATCAAGGCAGGTTTATGTGGTTGGGTTTTTTTGTTACCATTCACAATCCCCAGAGAAAAGTATTTTTATACCAGTTTGCATTCTTTAGGCACTTTGGTAGTGTGTTTGTGTTGCCTGTACCTCAGACATCTCCAGGGAACCGTGATAATTCCTATAAACTGATTCCAGATGAAATATGGTGACAGAATGGATGAAGAGACTCCTTCAGAAAGGCAATACCACAGAGTGTAAAATAAAAAAACCTACAAGCTTCCAGTCTCCAGCTGACTGCTTCTCACCCTCTACACTTTGGGTTTTTTCTTTGCTTTTCCTCATCAGCCAGGGAGAGATAATATTAAGCAGCCTGAGCTCTTCTGAAAAGGTCTTGTACAGGTGTCATTTTAAATTTGATCTCTCATTTGACATGAAATGAAACTGCTGCACTGACAGAAAATTATTTATCTGAGGGCTGTCTGGGGTAAATGTGTTCTGTTTGCAATCTATTCGTACAGTTCTTTGGGGTGAGGGTGGCCGAGCCTGGAGCAGGCTGCCCAGAGAGGCTGTGGAGTCTTCTGCTCTGGAGAGATTCCAAATCTAGCTGGGCACCATCCTGGGCACCCTGCTGTGGGTGAGCTGCTGGAGCAGAGGGGTTGGATGAGATGATCCCCAGAGGTCCCGCCCAACCCCACCATGCTGGGGTTCTGTGGCTAGAACAAAGAACTGAATCTTCAGAAACCTCTGTGCCCTACAGAGAAGAAATGCTAAACTGTTTAGTGTGCTTAAATTTTGAACACTTCAATTAACCATGCTTCTTACAACACCTTTATTACTTAAGCAATTGCTCTTATATCACCATAAAAACATAATTGTTGCTCACAGACGACTTAACTAGCTCTAGCTAGTTAAGTTCTAGGAAGCTTAATGAGCTACTTGAAAGGATCAAACCAAGATGGTCTTGTGGAGAAAGGAAAGCTGAACAAAATTTGATGATGCAGAAGGATTTTAATCTGAACAGGAAATGGGATACACTGGAGAAGGAGGGGGCAGACAGCACAAAACACTTCCACAGAACTTCCTCAGTTCCAGGGAAGGGCAGAGCATTCGCTGCCTACGAAGAGCTTGTGTTCTACTGGTGGTTCTCCTGGCACAGTTGTATTCACAATCTCCGTGTCAGGCCTTTCAAAAGACTTTGTTTCTTACATTGGCACAACAATAGGGACCTGGCATTGGGAGGTGATTAACAGAAGCTCTTGTTAAGTAACAGACAAAGTGAAAAATGAGAGAAAGAGATGTGGGCTCAGTCTCCAGAGGTGCTCCCGTTGACCCAATGGGCTTTCACCATCTCCAAGAGCCAGCCCCAGCTGCAGATCTGGATCTTGTTCGTCTCCTAAGCTGTGGTGTAGGTATTCAGGCTGCCTTAAAATGAGCCACAGTTTCCAAGGCGGGAGCCACAGCTACTGCTGCTGTAACATCCCCCCATCCCTGAGGAGCCTCCAGAACCAAAGGAGCCCCCAGATCCAAAGGAACCTCCCATCCCAGACATGCCCCCAGAGCCAGAGGAACCCCCAGATCCAAAGGAACCTCCCATCCCAGACATGCCCCCAGAGCCAGAGGAACCCCCCATCCCATTGGAGCTCCCCGAGCCATATGGGATCATAACACCAGAAGGTTGAGGAAACGATGAGCCCACGTAGCTTTCCTGAGGACAGCTGCTGAGAATCGGTCCCGGGAAGGTGAGGAGAACGGGCGGGGCATACACCAGGGCTCTGGAGTCCCCACATGATGCCACACAGGGCTCGAGGCTGCTGCTGCAGACATACGGCTGTGGGCACCTCACCTCACAGGGGGGCAAGCACCGGGAGCTGATGTTGTAGGACATTGCTTTCAAGGTTTGAGATGAAGCTGGGAGAGACAAAACTTAGTCAAGAAACCACCACAGTCAGGTGCTGATGGGTGCCTATCACACAGGTGACAGCAATGGGGTTAGGTGGGAGATTAGATCCTTAGTCATGCTTCCTATTCCTTCCTCAAGTCCTCCTGCTCTGTGGTCCTTTTTCCTCCTCCCTTCTTTCCCCGGTGGAGGGTGCCTAGGACTTTGTTTATCCGGTAGGTTTTAACTTTATATTTGTATTTCAAGTTTTGAAAGGCATAAGAAAAAATAATGTAACTCTTAAAATGTTATCCTTTGATATAAAATTGATTCTTACCAGTCTACAAGTTACTGCAGTGAGTCTCCTATAAAAAGTAAGATTTCCCTGTGATATCTCATTGCTAAAATCACTAAATACAGACACGGGAAAGAATTCTCATTTATAATTATCTCTACAGAGACATGAGAGAGGTAAAATTATTAGCTTATATCAAACTCACCTACTGCACCAAGACAGGTCAGTCAGGAGAAGGTTTAGGAGACTCTTGAGGTGTTCCTGCTTTTATATCTTTTTGCAGGCAACTGTAAGGATGTGAAGCATCTCATAAAATCTCCAGCACTTACCAACTATGAGTTTTCTTTTCTGGGTGACTCCTCTAACACCTGTAATTATTTTCATAGATTCCAGTGAGTAAATCATTCACAGACCTACACAATATGCCTCTCGTATAATGATTTTGGGCTTCCTGTTGGGTGGAAATTGTGCAGCCAAATTCCTCTGCATTAACATTCTGCTGAATACACTGAATTTATGATGGAAACGGATTGACCCTTGCTTATTATTTTTTACTGATGTTCTACCAAGAAGAGGACCCCAGAAAAATCAACCCTGCATGTCTGCTTTCAAGAATGGCCCGATCCTGATGCAGAGCAACAGAAGGTAATTTTGAAGTTCAACCTCACTTCTACCTTTGAGATCTACCTTAATAAGATCTTTGGATGATCTTTGGGTATGCCCTTGCAGTGGCCCCACTGGCATCCTCATCACAAGGCCCTAAGCATAACATCCCAAATTGAATTTTGATACATACTTGGGTAAAATTACTCAGAGCTTAAAGTAGATATCATGTGTCACTTCAAGTCCATTTACCTCTATTTTGAAAAACTTTTGCAGGGCTTCGTCTTAGCAAGAACTTTTTGTGAGGGCTGATTCTGTTACAGTGCTGTATCATCCCTTTGGTCAACAGATGGAGTCAGGGTTGCAAAGAATGTTGATCTCCTCATCCAAGGTGGGGTTGGACAATTCCATGTGGGAAGTTTTATGCCTAAATCTAAGGGTTACAAATAAATGGTGGGACTGACACATCATTTGGGCTCCTTTGGTTCTGAAGGCACATCAGGGAAGGGAGCTTCCTTTGGATCTGAGAGTTCCTTTGGTTCTAGGGGCATGTCAGGAATCCAGAGCTCCTTTGATTCTGGGTGTATGGAGGTATGTCAGAGATAAGGGGTCCCTTTGGACCTGGAGGTTCCTTTGGTTCTGGACACTCCTCAGGGACTTGAAGCTCTTAGAGCAGGAGGTCCTACAGCAACAGCCATGGAACCCGCCTTGGAAACTGTGGCTCATTTTAAGGCAGCATGAATACCCACACAACAGCTTAGGAGATGAACACACAAGATCCAGATCCTGGGGCTGGCTCTTGAGATGGTGAAAGCCCATTGCATCGATGGGAGCCACCCTTGCTCAGCACCTCTGGAAACTGGGCCCACACCTCTCCCTTTCATGCTATGCCTCATCTTCTATCAAGAGCAGTTTCATATGATGGCTTCTCTCAAATTCTTATTAGTCTTGTTCTACGTGATTTCTGGTGGAGTGGAAAATCTTCAGCCTTTGCAAGAGAGACTTTGCTGGGAAGATTTCAGCTTTACCTTGTAATGCACAGTGCCTTTTATCATCAACATGGATCATCTGGCTGCCTTTGGACTGGAGAGCAGACCACCAATGAACTTCACCATTCTATTTTGTCATATTAAAAGTCTTGTTGGATCCTATTACTATCTTTTGGGTTTTTCTTTTCTTCCATTCTGCTTTACAAACTAGTTTTAGTGAAATTGAACTCAGTGGGAGTCAAAACAGGAGATGGAGCTCCATTTGCATAAAAGGAAGTAGAATTCAATGTGTTGATGCATGAAAACACTGATCTCACTGTTCTTTCTTTGTAGGGAAGTATTTCTACACATTTTTGTGGCTGAGCCTGGGAGGAGCCATTCCTGACTGCTCGTTTCAATCTGAGAACATTTTGGAAAATGTGTTTTGAAGGGGATCAATGGTAGTTGGACCCACACTTGGCTTCTGCAGTCACACTCCCACAGTACTGAGAAGATCAGAGTCAGCGATATTGAGGCTGAGCCAGGAAGGTCCATACAACCTGCTGTACATGTGACTTCAGCGAAGGTGATGCCTCCCAATTTACAACAGAGTTACACCCCCACACGGCTCTTACTCAACAGGCTGAAGAATGAAACATTGAGTAACGAGAGTGAAAATTGCTGGGACATTGCTGCCACATCTGCTGTGGTGCAGTAAGGCAAAGCCAGATCTTCCTGAGCTGAGGCTACAGCTGGAATCACAACAGCTAAGAAACTCCTTTGGTGCTTTGGGAGAGCCCAGTGTGTACACACACATCTCTGTGTGTGTCTTTGAGCAGCTGAGAACACCAGTCCTGCACTAGGAGAAAGGATTTATACCTAAATAAAAGCAATTCTGTTTTTTTAATTTTATTCTTATTTATCAAAATATATATTATTACTTAAGACTCTGGATTATGATCCGACTAGCAGAACATCATTACTTCACTTGATAGGCTTCCCATGAAGCAACATCTTTACCTCTGGGTGATATAGTTCGAGCAATACTCTCTTCATGTTATGGTGCAGCATATTGCACTCTTAAGCCCACAATATGAGTTATTTGAACATGTCTCCAAAGGTTTTCTGATTGAAATTCTCATTCCATCAAAAGGCTTGCAGATGTATTAGCTTAGAGATCTGTGTAAAAAAAATAACAATAAGGGAAAACTTTAAAAGCAGATGCAAAGTTGTGGTGGAAGAATCTCTTTCTCAGGCAGTTCTGGCAACGATTGTGCACGAGGAATTTTGTGATCCTTCTTTCTGAGTGAGCACGAGGGCACCCGTGGAGCTGTTGCCTGAGGGATCCCATGGCGATGCTTAACAAGCTCAGATCATTTACTGCATAAATGCTTCAATTAATTTAACAAACCGCAAGGATTAAGACAATCAAAAGGAGGAAATGAATGTTGTGCTTGGCACAGCCGCGCTTGCTCAGCCTACGCACGAGCTCTCTCTTGTCGCAAACAGCAGCACGATGGAAATGGCTCCTAAAGAAAAATATTGATACAGCTGCTGGGGTGAAGTTCTTCAAGGTACGTCGCTGAGTTCAAGGCTTGATTCTCAGTCGCACACAAATAACTTCTTCCCATTCCTTTTGGCCCTGGTTCCCCACAGTACTCAGACCTAGGCTCACCCATTTCCCTTTGCAGTCTGGAATCAGATAAACAATTTTACCACCGTGACTGGATAAATCAGAGCACAACTTTGCCTTCTGATGGAGTCAGAACCCACACAGACATTTCAACCCCTGCTGAGGGTTAAACAATTTCCTCAGGGATATTCCAAGAACAACTGGTAGTGACCCTAAGTAAGTGACCTAGCTGCAAAGTTACCTTGGTTTTGAGTGGGAGCTGTACCAGACCTTCTCCAGAGGTTGTTCCAATCTAAAATCTACAATTCTGTTCTATTTAATAGTATGTATATCATGCTATATATGAGAAAGGGGGAAAAAAGGCTTTAGTGCAGAATTTCTGATAAATTATGTTGGCCATACAGAGGAATTAATTCTTCTCTGATGATAATCCTCAGTTAGTGCACAGGAACTGAGGCACAGTTACCTTCTTTCTGGTTTGTAGCTATGAAACTGCAGGGAAATGAAAGCCAAAAGACGGTGCTGTGATGCAGCAGGGCTTTAATACAAACAAAAAGTGGAATACATTCTTGCAGAATGAGGCAATGCAGGGACAAAGAATGTAATTTCCATTTCAACAAGGACTACAATCCATCTGCCATCCAGAGGCTCAGGAGACCTTCCTTCCACTCAACACTTTCACAGGCAAGTCCCATTACTTGTTTTACTCTCTCCAGGATCAGAACAAAACATAACATGAACAAATGACAAAATGAAAGTGACATTGGGATTTGTAAGCCTTAGATAAAGCGCGATGAGGTCCCAAGCAACCCCAGCTCCTACTGGCATTGGCTGGAGCAGAGGCTGCTTGGCATGTGTAATTTCCAGGTCTATATGTCAACTACCAGTTTGTATCTTATTGTTCCTTCAGTCACTACTCTTTCTTAAAGATTTAAAAGTTTCCATAGCGATACCTATAATACCCACTGGAAAAAAAGGGGAAAGAATTTCTACGAAATCCTGAAAATAATGAGTTTCGGTAAAAGCTTCCCAAACGGGAGCTTCCACCACCATACCAGCCGCCCCCACCATAAAAGCCTCCTGAACAATGGGAGCCCATCCCATAGGAGCTGCCTCCACCACAGGAACCACCAGAGCCCATTCCTCCACCTCCGGAGCCCATTCCTCCCCATCCAGAACCCATTCCTCCACATCCAGAACCCATTCCTCCACCTCCAGATCCTATTCCTCCTCCTCCAGATCCCATTCCTCCACCTCCAGAACCTATTCCTCCACCTCCGGAACCCATTCCTCCTCCTCCAGATCCCATTCCTCCGCCTCCAGATCCCATTCCTCCACCCTCAAATTCAGGGATGGTAGTTCCCATAATGCATTCCTGAGGGCACGTGCTGATGATGGGTCCTGGGAAAGTCACGATGACGGGTGGCGCGTACACGATCGCTCTTGAATCTCCGCACGAGCTGACACATGGTTCATTCCAACAGTTGATATAGGGTTTTGGGCATGTCATTTCACATGGCTCAGCGCAGCGGGAGCTCAGCAGCTGTCCATAGGTAGACATCCTTCCAGAAGAGAAGTCAACCTGAAAGGCAGAGGGTGCACTAGCCTGGAAAAGTTACAGCCAGAGGAGTGAGAGAACGAGCTCTGTCATAGCACCACAGGTTCTCTGGATCTGTTGAATGGTGTTCATCCAAACAGATGCGTCCATGGACGTCTGTCCACGTTGTCTACACTGAATTTTTAATTTTAGTGATTAAAATATAAAAATCTAATGAAAAATAAACACTCTTGCTAAGGCACAATCCATTCTACTCTAAAGTAGACTTGTGCATTGCAGGTCCCACCAGTCAAATGAAATGAACCGCTTCATATAGGCTTTTAAGTCCACTCTTGCTCCTCTTGAGTACTCCATTGCCTGTTCCCAAAATGAGCTCTGGGAAGAACATTTCTCTGTCCTTCCCTCACATTATTGCCTTTGCTTTTTGTCTAGGAGTGAGTCCTATCCCAACGATGTTTTTGCAGCATCCTGTCTCCACGGATCCCCAGGAATTCCCACCATCCACATCTGTGAAACTCCCATTCATTCTCCCCCCCCCACATGGTGATGTCCATATCCACCCTATTTGCAGCTTAGAGTTTCCAAATAAAAATCTTTTCGAGAATCAGGTCCTGCCCTAAAACAGGGTAGGATATTTAACCTCATATTAACACTACCTATAAATCCACATCTGTAATTATGAGCTGATTCAGTTAAATCAGACTTACCCAGTCACCAAGAAGAATAAGTCAGCTAATGAGGCAGCTACAGGGACCTGAGTGATGAGCACTTTTATATGCTGTCATAGAGAATAGAAATTGGGAGATACCTTTACGTAACCAATCTCTACATCTTGTGAAACAGAATGTTTTCCCTTGGTGATGCCTTCCTTTGTTGCAATTGTTTTGATAATAGCTTATGATTATTAGGTAATTTTCAAACCCACACAGCAGGATGTGTGCACTTCACCCGTCTTGTCTTTTCACTGAAAATCTCACAATAAATTTAGGTTGGTTTTCTCTTCAAATACTTTCTGATACTTGTGAAGGTAGCTCAAGGATGGATAAACTATGTGCTGCTAGTAAAGCACTGGTTTCCAGTTTATCATTTATCATCTCAGGTAATAACAACCAGTGACCTTCTAGATTTTTCCACTCTAAAGGCAGGAAATCTTTCTTATATTAAATAGCTATTAGCATCCATGGCTATTGTGTACTTGCTCCGGAGGCTTTGGGACTGGAATTTATGGCTTGGGACTGCCCCTTGGACAAATATTCTCCTACATGACTCTACCATTTCCCAGGTAAGTAAAAAGTAAGAGATATCAAAGATGTTGATGGACTCTCTTGTGAGCACTAGGATCAGACACAATAATCCAATTAGAAATTCAGCTAAGGAGAGAATCCTGCCCGAGCTTTTACAATTTATCACAGTTCCCCATCTCAGGGGACCTTTGCCTTCCAAAGTGCTTTCAGAATAAACACCAAAAACATACTAATAACTACGAAGACACTGAGTTTTCCTTTCTGAATATGCTTGTTGGAGGCCAATACAAGGAGAGGAAAAATACACATTATCTATGGAACTAGAGCACCCAGGGGAAACATCACCTGAAGTATGGGTCCAGCAGATGAAAGGTAAATACTTCTGAAAATATGAACTAAAAACATCACAGATTTTGTGTTTTTTCCTCTAAAGAATTTCTTGCTTCGTATACAGAGCAACAAACTCATAAACCACATCTGGCCTGGCTGAGGAAGCCCAGACTTGGTGTTTACAGCTTTGAATTTAAACTCACCTCACATAAATCAATCCTGAAGCGTTATCTGCAAGATTCCTCATCTTGTTTGTTCCAGTGTGATGTTGTTGTTGTTGTCGGCAGTGCCTTTATTGATTTTCTGGTTTTAGAAATCCCAGCACCCTGCTTTGATCCTTAGACAGCTGCTTTGCATACTAAGATTAAATCTTAAAGGGGAAGCTGGTTTAATTGCTATTGCTCTTACCTGTGCCACGCTATAATTTTCTAAATTGGACTGAAAGCTCTCTTGTCTGAAAGGAAATATCCTGTATTATTACCAGAGGTTGTAGAGAAAAAAAATAATCCTTAACCTTTATTTTTCCACAAATTTTATCATAACGTGTACGCAGTGCTTGTAAGAGAAAAACAAACAGCACCGTGCAGCCAAATAAATAAGATAAATGTGGGAATCACTGTGTGAGCCTGTGAACTTCAGGCAGCTTTGGACCCTGGACATCCATGTTTTGACACGGTTTTCCAGTGTGGTCTAAGAGATGCCACCTGGACAACTAGTCCCAAAAGTGCTCAAACTGAAGGGTTGATGTTACTGAGTGTTTCTCCACTGCTTAACTGCAAGATTGAAGTTGAAATAAGGAGCTGAAGGACCAGATCACCAGCATCTGGTCTTTTGTTATCTGTATATTCAGTGCTACTATATGGCTCAGATCTTTGCAGTATATCAGTTTTGTACTTTCATGTTCATTGTAAGTTATGTGTTACATTTACTCCATTTCTTTTGTCCATCATGATTAAAAAAAAGAAGAAAATCTTTTTTTATTGGCAGCTTACTCCTCTCGTGTTTGGAGCTGCTGGAGATGATTTACTCAGACTGCTGTAGTAAGTACAGGGAACTTTGTGACTGGGCTGAGCAGAGCACAAGACAACAGGGAAAAAAAATGCAAAAAAAAAAAAGAAAAATAGACTAGATTGATGCTGGGATTTGTAGTTCTCCAGAAAAACTGGTGCTTCCACAAATCAAAAGAACTTAATTCCTTCTTAAATTCACATCCACATCTGCCTTCTGTTTCTCAGGCTTTTTTCTCTCCAGTAACTATCTCTTAAACCTAAAACCACTGCATGTTTGTCCTGTCAGTCACCCAGAAAAGAAAAGGAAGTCACTTTGCCTGAAAGTTGGACTTGGTTATGTGTCAATATGGTGGCCCCAGGAGAAAGGAGGATGTAGGGGTTCGATTCAGTTCCAGATTGAGACAGCTACACTTGGGTGTCTGAAAATACACATCTGAGTTTGTGTTACAGTCAGGAGATGCATTTGGTGGAGCCTGGAGATGTATCCCTGCAGTCACCTTTCTGTAAGTGAGGGCATTTCACCAACTGAGCTGTTCTGCCATCTCTCTGCAGTGCTTTCCAGTTGTCCTTTGAGGACACTGGAAGTTTAGAAACCCCACTGGGATGGATCCCTTGTTATTCAGCGTGGTCCAGTTTCCATTGGCACTAAGATGACTTTCTTCTATTCTGCCTTTTCCTTTTTTTTGGACTTTTCAACAAAATTCACCTCGATCCCAGGGGGAATCCATAGTCAGTGATCTCAATCTACTGGTTTCCCATTTGCATCCTGAATACCTGGTCTCACCTTTAGGTATTTAATGGCAAATTGCATTCCTCTTGTTACATGAATTTCGTCTCTTATGGATAGGTCTGGTTAAGCTTTCTAGTTACAGTGCCACAAAAGATGGAGATTAAATAATTATACACACAATTCTGAAGCTGAAGAATTCTTTCCCACCACTAAATGAGATTTTTCTTGGAGCTCAGGAGTAATTACACTACTATAACCTCACTGGGCATCTTTCATCTTAAAAACAAAACAGAATTAATGCTCTTAAATATATGAGTGCTGCTCTCCACAATAAATCCTCAGGGGATGTGAAATTGCAGCTCAGGGTGTAACTACAACTCATTTACCTGTGTATAATTCAGCTTTGTATGGAAGCTGGTCAGTGTATCCCTCTCAGGATGCACACAGTGTACCCATCACCAGAGCATGTTTTTAAGGTCAGAGCCACCTTGATTGACCAACAACAGGGCTCTGAGGGCTACTGGGTCACCTGAAGTCCCCAGGTGTGGGATGAGCTGATGGAGCAGCATTGATTTGGCTGCTGGGTTGCCCCATAAATTAGCCCAGCCCAGCCCAGCCCCACTCAACAAGACTTAGGCTCTGAGGAGGAGGAGGAGGAGGAGGTGGCAGCTTCTACCTTCCTCTCTGTGCCTGAGTTGCTGAAAAGAGTTGAAGGACCTCAGAAAGAACCAAGAGGCTTGTAGAGGTGAGAAGGACATAGTGGTGAGTGGTCACTGCAGTGGTGATTGTGTATTCAAACAAAAACAGCCTCAATTAGCACTTTTGGAGCATGATGAAGGGGTAGATGATGTGTGGGGCTAGCTGGGCCTTCTTAAAATGCAGCTACAGTAGAGATGTGTGTAGACCTGTTTCTTAGTAAGGTGGCTCCTCAGGAGTCCAAGTTTCGGGTTATTTAGAGTGGAGTGCCTTGGAAGTTCCACCCTTGTAAATAATCCATTCTTAATACTTTATTAGCATTCCTGGTATGTGCAGATACTGCCAGACTGGATTCATATTCCTGTATCACCTCGTGACTCATAGAGGTGTGGTGTTAATATCCAATTTAATAATTTATTAATTCTAGAGCTATTAATTAAATCTTCATTCTGGTTCATTATTTAATTAAGCCTGGTAATCTCAGCAAGAAAAACTGGCAGCTGACTTTCAGTTCCTTCAAGGCTCTTAGACTAAAAGCGTGGATCTGTTGGCACAAAACTCTGTTAAATGAATTTTTAGATGAGCTTGGAGATAGAGAAAAGGCTTTTCTCACAAAAGGAAAAGGGGAAATATTTGAATTATGGTGCCAAGTTCTCTTCTGCTGCAAATATCTGCAGGGCATTACTTCTTCAAGCTTGGATCAATGAGGCTGAAGCTTCAGCTTGAGAAGAAAGCTCCCACAAAGGCCAGTGTGCTCGACCTCACTCCCAGTAATTCATGTCACAACCTGAAAAGGGTTTTGAGCAGTAAAAACAGCTCTGCACCAGCCCCTCTTCTGGGTGTCCCACGCAGGATTCATTCAGCCCCTTCTTCTGTGTCTGTCCCATGTCTGGGTCTTCCTGGTCCCATCCTAAATTTGGCCAGCATGTGATATTGGAATTATAATGACAGGTTATAAGTAATCAGACTAATAATAATTAGGTGTGTCTAAGTCTTAGATCCACCCTTATGGGTAGAGTGTCCTTAGACAGGTTAGGTGGCTTTTCGGCACCAGTTATCCCACAATGAGATATTAATTGTCTGGGCCATGCAGGTGCAGAGAAAGAAGGTTTGCAAGAAGCAGTGAGAAGATGATGTGGGATGTTATAATGACAATTAAAAGTGGCATCCTTTATAATGACTGAAAGGGCAAGGGAAGGTAGAGGAACTCCTGGGCTCCCTCCTGCAAGGCAATATGAGGGGAAAACACTGAAATGAGCAGTGTTAGAGAAAAAGGTGTAATCCCAGAATGGTGGGGATTGGAAGGGACTTCTGGGGATCATCTCGTCCAACCCTCCTGCTCCAGCAGCTCACCCACAGCAGGGTGCCCAGGAGGGATTGGAATCTCCAGAGCAGGAGACTCCACAGCCTCTCTGGGCAGCTGCTCCAGGCTCGGCCACCCTCCCCCCAAAGAAGTTTCTCCTCCTGCTCAGGTGGCACCTCCTGGGTTCCAGTTGGTGCCCGTTGCCCCTTGTCCTGTCCCTGGGCACCACTGAGCAGAGTCTGGCCCCAGCCTCTTGCCCCCCGGGGGCCCTTTAGCTCTTGCTCAGCACTGCTCAGATCCCCTCTGAGGCTTCTCTTCTCCAGCTCAGCAGCCCCATGGCTCTCAGCCTTTCCTCCTCCCAGAGATGCTCCAGTCCTTAATGAAAACAATTGTATTTGTGAGAGGTTGTTAAACAGCAGGTAAAGGAGGAAAGACCAAGAGCAGGGGCTAAATTGGCAGAAAGATGCAGTATTATCAGAAATACTGGGGGTTTTTTTGCTAGGATCTTAAAATTCCTTAAGACATTGCTTAGACAAGCGAGTAGAGAATGTTGAGGGTCTTTAGAACATGTCATGTGTCATCACACATTGAATGGACCCAAAGGACATTTCTCTGTGTCAGACAGCAGAACACTGTAGTGCACAGTATGGATATCACACACAGATTTCCCCAAAAAGGATCAAGCTCTAAATTCCTGGGCTGAAAGGTGAGTGGCTCTTCCCTATAAAGCTCCCAGAAAGCTCTTGGAGGATGGACTTGTGTGAGCTGCTTTATTCTCAAGAAGAACCAATTTAGTGCATTCCAGGCATGTAATTTTGGTTTTTTTGTAAGGAATAATTGCTAAGTCATCTTCAACAGGTGAAAAATCTCTTCCTGAATCCCCTGTGCAACTGGATTGTTGTTAAGCTCCTGGAACTGTTGCACTGGATGGAGTGCAGATACTGAGTGAAGACGGGTCTTTTTGGACTGGAGGTTCCTGAGAGCTCCACCCTGCTGATGACCTCATTACCAAATTTTTCACAACACTTTTTGCGTGAGCCAGGCAATCAATGGAGCTTATATCTGTGCCCTGCCTCCCAGCTTATCTAGGGTGTGATACCGAGACACAGCTCACAACTAATCTTCCAAGATGCAGTAATTACATCTTTATATTGGATCAATCAAGTAGGGCACATGCTGATTCCTATCAGACAAATGGGCAGATCTATAAGAGTTCCCATCCTGCTAGGGGAAAAATTTAAATGTGTGTGTGTGTATATATATATATGCCAAATATTTGAGGGGCTCCCTTTAGGAAAAGGAGATTTACAAGAGGCAGGGAGCAGGTATGGGCTGATCATAGAACAGTTTGGGTTGGAAGGGACCTTTAAAGATCATCTGCTTCCAACCCCCCCCGGCATGGGCAGGGACACCTTCCACTAGACCAGGTTGCTCAAAGCCCCCTCCAACCTACTCCTGAACACACACAGTGTTGGGTCATCTAAAACCTCCCTGAGCAACAGGTTCCAGTGTGTCACCACCCTCATAGTGCAGAACTTCTTCCTAATTTTGACTCTGAATCCATCCTCTTCCAGTTTGAAGCCATTACCCCGTGTCCTATCACTACAAGCCCTTGCACGAAGTCCCTCCCCAGGCAGATGTCCAAGTGAGCTGGCTGAGCAGACAGCAGATCACAGTGAAGGTGGAAGCCCTGGGGGCTGCAGCAGCTGGATGGGCAAAGTGTCTTCTCAGAGGCTGGCAGCTTCCCAGGGTGACAGGGCAGGAATCCAGGCTGCTGAACGTGCCTTCACAGGACGTTTTAACACTGCTGAGAAGTTTTCTGCAGTCACTTTTCTTTTTGAAGAAGGCTCTGGGAAAACAGCTGCATCTGGATCTGCTTGCAGAATGAGGTGCACACCCTGATTTTCATGGGCATCTGTCTCCATGAGTATGGGCACGTTGTTGCCCAAAAATGGGCAATTATTGGTTAATCAACTTGCACATTTTGGTTTTAAAGATAAGTTTACCTATGAATTTTATTTCACTTCTGTTAAAGGAGGTGTTTAACTTGTAAAGACTGGCAGAGGTGCCCAGTCATAACTGCAGGAATATTCTTCTTTGGACCCAGGCCAATGCCCACCACTTGTGGTGTGGAAGTCTTTAGAGGAATGGAAGTTTAGAATTTCAGGGTAAGGAGAGAGGGAAGCAGGGAATAACTGGAGTTTGTCTGAACCCATGTAAATATTAAGGCAGATTTCTCAGGGAGTGATTCCTTTTCATCTGTTTTTTGTTTTTGAGCTGGCACATCAAGCCACAAGCTCTCAAAACCACAAGCTGCACTTGGCAGGATGAGGAACAAGAGAAAGCTGTGAGATGAAAGTGAAAATGAAACAGTCTTGTGCAAAGGCATGTGAAAAAAAAGCTGAGGAGTGCCAGAAGGAGCTGATGATTTTCTCACTTCGTGGGTGAGCAGGACTGACAGATTTGGTTTTGATGTTTGCCATCTAAATTTCACCAGTAGGTACTTGAAAATCAAGAGTAAAAGAGAAAGAAAACAAGAAAACCACCATGATAATGCAGAATAATTTTAATGGGGAGGGAAAGGACAAGAACAGAACTGCCAGAATAAATAACAGCAAAAAGGGCACAGCTCCAGGTGTATATATTGCATTAACTTCTATATGCAAGTGATATATTTCAGCAAATACTTCCTTTTTCTTAAGTAAAATGAAACACAGAGGATCCATTTCTTTTCCCTCATGCTTCTTTCCTGCAGTGAAATCAAAAACCAGAAACAAACAATGTGTGTGCGTAGATGTAGGTTTATCAAAAGGAAATATGAGTTTCCTGGTGACTAACTCTTCTCAATGCTCAGACCAGTTTAATTGGGTCGAGCAGTGAAAGGATTTGTCATGTCTCAGCTGACCACACTTGTGGTGTTCTTGAAGCAACCATTGCCTTTGTTTTTCTAGAGAGCAATTGAGAAAGACTAAAGTATTCCCAAGAATCAGATATTGCATGTTTCAAGGATCAGGTTGACACAAATTAGGATAGTGGGCATTTTCTTACTCAAATCACCTGCCTGAAAACATCCCTGAGGAAATAAAACCAACCCTATGACCCTAAGGTAAAGCATAATTGAAAGTAGACATATCTAAGTTTGCCTTTAGAGAGGTAGTAGGAATCTATGAGGCCTTTGGACTTGCTCATTGGGATTGGTCGTCTTCTGAGGTCTCTTTGTCCTCATTGGTTGCATCTTTGTTTTCACTTTCTGCTTTCTCCTTCTCTGGAGCATCCTCTTCACTCTTGTTCTCAGTTGGTTGGTAGAATCTGTAGCTGGGTCTATTGCAAGGATGCATCCAGTGGGAAGAAAACACATAGGAGCATCGTGGTGCACACGGGGGCACGTGGTTTGGGATGAACCTCTCTTCAGGTGGCTCTGAGCACAGAAATTCTGCTCTCAAAGATGTCGGTGGGGCTGGTCCACATCCCTCCAGGCCTGCAGAACTTCCCACCACCGCCTCCTGGGGGCACGTGCTGAGGATTGGCCCTGGGAACGTCACAACGACTGGAGGGGGATAAATGATGACTCTGGAGGCACCACAGGACAGAACACATGGCTCGCTGCAGCTGGTAGCCTGAGGTTGTGGACACTGCACATCACAGGAGTAGAAACATCGTCCTGAGTCCTGCTCCCCAACAGAAGACATCTGGGAGAAACGGTGGTGAACCTACAGCACACAACAGAGACCACAGATGAGTTTCTCAAAGCATTTGCCACCCACACCCTGCCCTTCTCCCTGGAGACTCTTGGGGAGAACTCCTGCTCTTCTCTCCTGTTCTCCTTGGGGAGGGTGAGGCTTGTGCCTTGCTGTGGTGGAGAAGAGGGTGCAGCTCAGGTATTTTAGTTCCAGGGGCTGTGCAGGGAGTGTAGGTGTTGTAGCAGAACCAGAACAAGCCTGGGATTTCAGGGCACTAAGCTCAAAGGTCAATATGGGCTTGTCTCCTTACTCCATTCACTCCATCCCCCTGAGTCCTTCTCACCTCCACCTTCCCAAAAAGGATTCTTAATTAAGCCTCTGGGTTGAATGAACCTCCATCCCATTTTGTCATGGCCACGGGACATTTCCCCCTCTCCCCTTCAGTGCTTCTCTTTCTTTCCCCAGTTACAGATCCTGTCTGGGCAGCCACCAAGGACAGCTGGAGAAGTACTGCAGCTGTGGCCAGTGACTCCTGGTGCCAGAAGGCCACTGGTCCTACAGGAATGGGTATTTTATATCCCCATACTGGAGAATGTCCTCGCCTGGGACTGTTTATCTTAGTGACAGCACATGCCCAGCCCTCATTAGCATAATTATGCACAGTAGGATTCCTGTCCCTCTGCTCAGACTCTGCTGGATAATCAGTATCCTGAGAGGCTCGTGCAGATTGATGAGCCTGTATCAGGCAGGACTGGGAGGAAAAAACATCATCCCAGCTCTGCACGCTGGGGACTGCTCTGTGGGAGCTGGAAGAACCCGAGTCTGGTGTCATTCTGCACGCCAGCCCTTCAGCTCCTAGGGACATTTCACCTCCAAATGGTTTGCAGAGACCATTCGTGGCAGAGCCAAGAACTTTGTAGAGATTTTTGTTGGCTACCTTTTTTTTTTCTGGAGCCTGAATCCATCTGTTAGGCTATTGGACTGGAACTAACTATAGAAATATATTCTGGCATTTATCTATCAAAGTTTAAGACTGCAGGAGGTAGATGATTACCTGTAAGACAGCCACTTTATTTTCATCCCTGGAGAAAACCAGGCACTTTCAGAATGCAGTCAAGCTCATTCAGAGGTAGGTGTTTAAATAAATTATGTGAAATGCCTGTTTCTGTCCTCTGATTATGATGGAAAGTTTAAGGAGGATCCCATTCCTTATCTTGTCTAGCTTGGCATGTCTGTCAATGCTCAGCATCAGATACTCTCATCAGAAAACCCCTGAAGTCATTGAGTATGAAAACAAATGTCCTTGCAGATTTCCTTCTTCCTAACAGTGCTACAATAAAGGCGACTTAAGGCAAAGGGAGAGCAGCTTGAAGGACCAGCTGAAAACTGAGGAGAGAGCACTAGCTAGTGAGATGGACAATTTGTTCTAGATGTTTCGGATGCAAACATGATCATTCTGGCAGAAAAAGGAGGTGAGAAGATTTTAATCCCTTTTAATCCCTTTGAAAACTAAATCCTGTTGATTTATAAATAAGAACTTTCAGAAAACACATTTGAACATCTCAGATCTACATTTTTTTTTTATGAAAAATACTAATACTAAGGTTACAGAACAACCTGATCCAGTTGGGGATGTCCCTGCTCGTGGCAGGGGGGTTGGACTGGATGAGCTTTAAAGGTCCCTTCCCACCCAAACCAGCCTGTGATTCTATGATAGTATTATCTAAACTCTACCTGAATCTAAACTCTACCTGAATAGAGTTTAAAATGCCTTTTGTTAGATACCCTATAGCTATATACAATTAATTAATAGTTACAAAACTGCACGACTTTGAGGACTGACTTTTTTTCTTTAAATTTTTTTTTTAAGCCTGCACATGGCTCGAGTATAAAATTAAATCATTTCTAGCAGACTTTTTGAGAAAGAATCTCATCCTTATTTTGTAGAAACCACAGAGTGGTTTGCTATTAAACCCCAGCTCACAGGAAAACAACGTTTTACTGAATATAATTAGATGGAGGTGAATGAGACTTACCAGCCGTGCAGGAAGAAGTCAGGAGAAATGGCCAGAGAAGCTTTGAAACCTTTGAGATTTATACGGTTTCTTGAACTTCCAGGAAGATGAGACAACCTTTTTTGCATGAGGTCTTAATTACTTTCCAAACAATTTTTCCCGCATGTGTAACACTTATAATTACTATAATTATTCTGCCATTGTTTACAGATATTATTCCATTTTCTATGGTACATACTGTTACATGCAGTGGGGCTCCCTTTGCGTTATATTTTTATGGTCTGAATTAATTGCTGAAGTGTTTCTACCACCTCTGTCTGTAGTAACAAAGGGATGGAACTCCAGTTTGTTCAGCTTTGACTTAAACATTGACCACACAAGCTGTGGTTTGCAGACAGCAGTGGCTGTATTGAAGACACAGTGGTTATATCTGCTGCTAGATGGGGGATTTTAATTAATTAATTCCCCCCAAATCCACTGCAGCATTTAATTAGAGGTGCTGAATCCATCCCTCTAAGTGGCTTGAAGAAGCGGGGCGTGGAGAAGAGAATTTTGCAGAGTTCACAGACCCCATTTGTGTTTGGAATAAAACTGATTATATTTGATTGTTTGCTTCCTGTCCTTTTTTTTCCATTGACTTGCACCAGATCCAGCTGAAGAACATGATTCTGCTTGGGGATCCCCATTCCTATTGTAGGTACTGACCAGTTGCCAAGTGTCTGGCTCCAGCCACCGTGCATGGTTAGAAATATCACCTCTGAAGGATTCCCACTTGCAGAGAAGACTGGAAGGAGACAAGGTAATAAGTTCTGCAAGTAAAAGGTAGATGTCAAGGTGAAAGAATTTAGCTGCCCTTTACCCCTGCTGAGGACAAGGGAAGTCATGGGCTGAGAGTGCATCAAAGAAGATTTAAGCATGGGGGAAAAAAACCCAAAACTATCTACTATAGATGTATAGGACTTGCTGAATTTTGTGGAGCCTCACTGGTTTCCCAGGGGTTCAGGTGGATTCTCAGAGCTGAGTCACACATTCAGCCCTCACGGCCTTATCTGAAGCCACTTTTTCAGCCCTTTTGTTTTTGAATGCAAAAAGAGATGAGTTGGTTAATGAAATTGCAAAACGCCTTCGTTTGTGAAGGCTGAAAAACATCATCCTGTTTATGAGAACTAAGACACTTCCATCGAAAAAAATGCATATTCTATAGCTGCCATTAGCCCTGAGGTGCTTGTCTCAGATAACATACTATTAATACCATAAGGCTAAAGTGCTTTGCATGCATAAACCAGTAATGAGTATTTTTGACATGGTTTGACATTCCCTGTGGTGTGGAAACCTCACCAGTCTCTAATTGTCAGGATTATTGCCCCCCATCTGCTCAAAAAAGACAACAAAATGTTCACACACAAAAAGCCAGGATCCAAATTCACAGCTCATGACAGGCTAACCCCACTGAGCTCTGGTACTACAGACTGTTGGCAATTTATGGTAAAAAATCCTGTTTCAGATACTTTGATGATTTCAGGTAGCTTGTGGAGCTCTTGGTGACTTCTGAGCCAGTTTCTGATCATACCTGTCTTCCTTAAAATTGAGCTGCTTTGTAGCCCATCCTGTCACTGCCCACTTGGACAGTGGATATGGACTTTAGAGTCCGTCTTTGCTCTAAAGAGTCATTTGGTGGGTAAAGGTTGTAATCAACGGTCCCTTCAATGTTCTTTTCTCCAGGGCAAACATCCAGCTGGCCCAGCCCAGGTCTTGCCCACCCTTCAGCCTCCATTGGATTCCTGGCTGTCCATGGCTCTTGTGCTGAGCACCCAAAACCAGACACAGAGGTTTGGATGTGGCCTCCTGAATGCCAGCTGGAGGTGGCCCAGGCTGTGGTTGGCTTTTGCTGCCACAAGGCTGCAGCACTGCCTCATGTCACCTTTGGGTCACCAGGTCTTTTTCTTGCAGTTGTCATGGTCTCCCCAGGAGCAGATCCCACCTACTCATCCATTTGATGAAGGACAGTGGGAGGAGAGGGGAAACAAGAGGGCTTAAGAACCATCCTCATGCAGTAAAAGTTCAGGCACCATTTAGTGGTTTCTTTGAGATATCAGGTTTTTTATGTTATCATGTTGGTGTGACCCCTTTAGAATCACAGTTTCATTCAGGTTGGGAAAGACCTTTAAGATCAAGTCCAACCATGAAACTAAATCTACCAAGTCCACTGCTAAACCATGTCCCTAAGCACCAGATCTACCTGGCTTTCAAACCCCTCCAAGTGTGGTGTCAACCACTTCCCTCAGCTTGACAAACCTTTTGGGGAGAAAATTGCTCCTAATGCCCAACCTAAACTTCCCCTGGTGAAGGGGAGCAGGAGCAAAACCACAGAGACAAGCTCAGATTTTGAAAGGGAATCCCTTGTCTGCTGATCAGTGTTGTCATCCCCATGTTAACTTCAGGGAATCTGGATCCTTTTGGGACCAGGAAAGACTGAGATCACCAGAGCCTTTTAAAACATGCAAGGGGGTGAAAAGCAGGTGGGAGGATTTTTTTCCTGGGTTTTGCCACCTTTGTGCCTTCATTGTGAACCTTCATCTCCCTCTAATGGCTGCAGAACCCTGGGTCTCACCTCCTGTCCTGAGCACGCTGGGGATGAGCAATGGTAGAGAGGAGACAGGGTTTTGATAGACCTGGTGTAAGAAAGGGGTTGATCCCATGTGAGGTGGCCAGGAGGGAGCTGCCTCCTCAGGCTTTTCCTCTTTTTCACTTAATTCCCCAGGGTTATGATTTACCAGAAGTTAAAATTCTCTTTCCCCATGAGGAGCAGGACTCCTAATCCTGGAGGTCTGCTGGTAACATCAATCTCTGTTTTCACAGGCAAATTTGTCAAATTTATTAGAAAAAGGAGTCTATAAAAATCCTGCTTGGTCTGTTTGGGGCACTGAAGAGAAAGCCAAGGGGGCAGGCGCTGGTTCTCCTCCCGGGGAGAGCTGGTTGAGCAGAGCAAGGAGGCAGAGCAATGATGGGAGGAGCTGCTGGGTCTCCCACTTGTGCCTTTAGGTGGTGGCAGAGAGCTTCTGCTGGCCACTGCTGCCCCAGGAGCACCTCCTGGGAGGGACCGTGGTGTAGGGCAGGCGTGCAAAGCCGTGTGCTTTGGGACTTTGTCTCTTGCATATTTATATATATCCTAGGAAATTAAAATATGGACAAAGCACAGGAACTATTTCTTCCTGTCTACAAACATGTTATTGGCAAGGACCAGCTGGAATTGACAGTTTTCCCCCTGGTTGCAATTTTAGAACTACAGACTATTGCTGTTGACCACCTGGACAGGGCCAGCTCAGGGTCACAGCATCAGAAGGGACCTTCTGCAGTGTCCCCTCTGCAGGGGAGGCTCTGCTTTAGTCAAACCTTCTTCTAAATAAAGCTCTGTGCTGCTGCTTCTACTGCATCTCTGGGCAACTTTTCAACCCCAAAATGGATTGAGAACTGGCTGAACAACAATGCTCAGAGGGTTGTGATCAGTGGCACCGAGTCTAGTTGGAGGCCTGTAGCTTGTGGTGTTCCCCAGGGGTCTGTACTGGGTTCAGTCTTCTCCAGCATCTTCATCAATGATCTGGATGAAGAGACAGAGTTGGAAGCTCAGTTTGCTGGTGATACCAAACTGGAAGGAGTGGCTGATCCACCAGAGCTGTGCTGTCATTTGGCAAGATCTGGACAAGCTGGAGAGTTGAGCAGAGGTGAACCTAAAGAAATTCAACAGGGGAAAGTGTAGAGTCCTGCACCTAGGGAGGAACAACCACATGGATCAGTGCAGGTGAGGGGTGGACCTGTTGGAAAGCAGCTCTGTGGAGAAAAATGTGGGAGTCCAGGTGGACAAGTTCTCTGTGAGCCAGCAATCCACCCTCGAGAGAGTCCAGCAGAGGCTCTGGAGATGCTGAGGGGCTGGAGCATCTCTGGGAGGAGGAAAGGCTGAGAGCCCTGGTACTGCTGAGCCTGGAAAAGAGAAGACTCGGAG
Source organism: Merops nubicus (assembly GCF_000691845.1). Lineage (NCBI taxonomy): Eukaryota > Metazoa > Chordata > Aves > Coraciiformes > Meropidae > Merops > Merops nubicus. The sequence goes on along the minus strand of NW_008616990.1, from coordinate 6,392 downwards.
GGGATCTGATCAATGCTGAGCAAGAGCTAAAGGGTGGGGGGCAAGAGGCTGGGGTGACCCTGCTGGAGCAGGGGGCGTGGATGAGATGATCCCCAGAGGTCCCTTCCGACCCCCACCATGCTGGGATTCTGTGATCTGTTTCCACAGATGGTAAATCTAGTCCTAAAAGCATGATGGCTGCTATTATTTTACACAAAGGAGTGGTACATAACAACTGGGAACAATTTTTTTCCAGCAGTAAGTACTAGAAACAGCTTTTTAAAATGGAAAATAAATCAGACAGAGAGCAGGAATCCAGCTGCAACCTGATTTAATACGACTGGTACAACTGGTGAATATCATTGATCCAGTAACAATAAAAACCCCTCGGGGTGCAAATGCTGGAACAGGGTTGTGTCATTCTGAAGTTCAAATCCTGAGCATCAGTTCAGAGTTACTTAACTTCTCACTAACCTCTTTTCTGTTGCTGGAATAAGTGAAGTGTGGTCAGAAAAGAAAGGAAATGCACTCTATGGGTTTAGCAGGGGTACAATAAGGGTTAAAATAAGGCCAAAGCTTCTCTGGGGGTTAGGAATGAGAACAGAGGGAGATAAAATAACCTCAGAGCTCAGCTATGTAGCTTACTGTTTTCACAATTACTTTTTCATCTTCTCTACCACAGCCACTTGGAAGCACAGCAGCTCTTCTTGGAGTGGCCGGAACGTTTCGCGCCCCCCGCCCGGTGTTGCGTTGAGTGCTGGGTGGCCCGTGGGTAGAGGCACTTGGACTTGCTGAGGTGCTGGGTGGATGAGCTCTTGTGCTTGGCTCCCTCCTGCAGCAGAGAGCATTTGGCCGGTGGTTGCTGCGAGGATTTCTCCTTTATTCCCTGCCTGGGGGGGCACTTGGGCACGTCTGGCCGCGGCGGGGACTTGGTTAGACACGGCTGGGAGGAGTAGGAGGTGATGCACTCCTGCGTCGGGTAGCCCTTCATGCACTTCTGCAGGGGGAACCCACCCACGTGCTCCTGTGGGAAGGACTGGGTCGGGCACTGCTGCGGGGGGCACTCGGTGGCCCCCCGAAGTGGCTGGGAGTAGCCACTGGGCATCCCCTGGGGGGACCGGAGCCTGGCGCTGTACTGCTGTGCGGAGCACTTGGAGATCTTCTGCGACCTGCCCTCGTTCTTGCAGGAGGACGAGTACTTGATCCCACACGGTGGGAACCTGAGTTTGCCCGGCTCTGGGCACCTGGGTGCACACGGTGGGAGGCTCTTGGCCATCCGGGTTTTCTCGGGCTGGGTGGTCTCACAGGGCTGGCAGGTCTGCGACGTGCTCAGCTTCACGCTGGGCTTCCTGCAGGGCAGAAGGTGAGCGGTCTCACAGGGCTCGGGGTAGAGCAGGACACACCTCTGCACGTAGGGCTGGCAAGACAGCAGAGATGTCTGGCTCACACTTGGCTGCGGGCACATGTAGGTGAAAGGTTGCATGTAGCTTGGCCATCTGGGCATCGGGCTCTTGATCACGCTCAGCGGGTGGCACGTGGTGCTGCACAGGTCGGCCTGGGGCGGGCAGTGCTGGATGCTTTCGGTGACACAGCTCGATCCCGGCAGGTAGATGTGTTTGTACCGCTCCCCATAATAGTGCATGGTTGTGTGAGGGGCCTAGTTCTGAAAAAAAAGCAGAAAAAAAGGCAAAGAGTTCACGTAGGCACTGGCTATTTTTTGTGATGCAGGACTCAGGGCTTCCCTGCAGGCGTCTCAACGTGGCAAGCCCACGCCCTGGCTCTCCTGGAGGTCTTGGTGACTCAAGACCAGGCTGTGATTACCCAGGTGAGGAGAGTCTGTTCCCAGCTGTCCCCACACCCTCCCCTTAAGAGCTCAGAAACAATCAGGAGCTGGAGCCAGGCAAGCTGGGGGGATTCACGTCACCCTTCATAGACAGTTAAGTGTCCATCAAAGCAATTCACCAAGGAGAATTGGCACCATGACACTTTGTCTTGCTTCCTAGACACCTCCTGTGTCCCCGCTTGGACATCCTTTCAAGTTTACATCCTGCAACTCCCAAACACCAGAGATGAAAGGCGAGCCAGAATTGAAGGTGTGCCCGTGCTGTAAATGCCCAGGCGTGGCTGCACTTCATGCAGGCAAACCCAAGCTGAGGTTAAATTAGCTAGCTGAGGGTAGGGAGAGGTGTGTGGCGTCATGGACCTCAGCATGTATGACCTACCTGCCAATTCATGGTCCCACAAGGGTCTGTTGGGCTGGTAGTGTGCAATTACAGGCTCTGAGCTCACTACCATAGCATCAGCTTCACCACCTCTGCAAGCCCTGCAGTCCTAGCTTCATACTATTGTGTCGGCACCAAAAAAGAGAAGGACTACAACAGGGTTGTTTCTAAGTATTGGCTGAAACCATAGCAGGAAAGGAGAAGCTATCAAGGCAAAAATCTCAGCTGGCGTTAGCTGGTCAAGTTTCACTGAGTTGAGAGAATTACACCCATTTAAAGCACTCTCCGTTCCCAAACTACAGTCCCACCGAGGCACAGTGTCCTGGTTTTGTTATGGTAAGCAGAAGACCTGCTGTCAAAATGCCTGGTTGAAATGTCCCCCTGTGCCTTGGCCATGTAGTCATAGGAGAAACCTGCATGGCTTGGGTTGGAAGGGACCTTACAGGCAGGGACACCTCCCTCTAGAGCAGGTTGCTCAAAGCCCCATCCAACCTGATCTTGAACACATCCAGTGATGGAGCATCCACAGCTTCCCTGGGCAACCTGTTCTAGTTTCTCACCACGCTCACGGTGAAGAACTTCATCCCACCTCATTCCCCCCTCTGGAAAACACCAGTCTTAAAGAGCTTTCTGGGGTTTTAACAGGATTATTTGGAGCACAGCAGGTACTAGAACCATTGAAATACGAAAGATACTCTGATTGAAAATGTTTTTTTTTCATGTCAACATTGTTTGGAGATTAAGGCGTATAATTAAACCATTGTAAAGAAATTTTCTGAACACCCCTAGTTCTGGCTATGATTACATTAAGGCATTTTATCTTCAGAAAGCCTTTCACCGGGTGACTATCACCAATAACAACGCTGTGTGTTGCTACCACTAGAACTTATTATCACTACAACTATAGTAATCATTGACTAATAAAAGCAACTCATTGAATAACAGCAGTAGCAATTGATACTACTCCACATGCATTGCTCAAGTAGGTGGTGATGCTCAAGATAAAAAGCTTCTAAAGTAGGGGGGATTATTTGCTTCCAGGGGGGTGTTTGAATCTCAGACTTCTTTTCATCATTGTTGGCCTAGAGAGAAATTTTAACATGTTCAGACTTAGCTAGGGAGTCTCTCTGCTGACTTTCACACCGGCTCGGAAGTAGGTCAGCTTCTTATTGTTATCTGAAAAGTTGCTTTGTTCAAATTCCAGAAAATGGCAGCAAATTCCTCCACGCCACTTCCTTTCAGAGGAGCTGCCTCTCCGCATGCAAGCTCCCATCTGACTCCTGCCAGCATTGAGACCTTTACGTCGTCCACAGCCTCCCTTGGACTAGAACTAACAGAAAGCCCACAAATCCCACTCCTGACTTCACAGTCCATCTGGAAGTGCTTCCCCAATATTCTTCAGCACGGAGGAGATGCTCCAGCTGCTAGAGCCGCGAGAGCCGGTGCTGAAGGCAGCATCCCCCAGAGGACGCTTCTCCACGAGTACACAGGCAGGACCTCTACCTGCTCCGGCCACCCAGGAATAAAACAGCATTGCAGGAGCTCCATTAGAAGCCAGACTTACCCACTTCATCAGTGACAACAACCGGAGAGAAGTGCCTGGGAGAGCCCCGCGATGGCAGAGCTTTTATACGGTGAATAAGTGCCCTAGGGGAGCGGGGCGGTTTGGCTGGCGATGCTCTAATTGCCTGCCAGTCCTGGCCCAGCCACGTGCAGCTTCGTGCCAGTAGGAATGGTCGTCCTCTCTCTCCGGGGTTGCCATCGCTGCCCAGCACATCTGGCTCACCTGGGAGGGAGACCCTCCTGGGCCAACATGCCAAGCCAGGAAAGCCCCATCCGAGCCAAGGACACTCTGAGCTACAAATCCTTGGGTGTAGTGCCCAAACCTCTTTGTCTGCCTGCTGCAAATTCAGCCCAAACACAGCTCTCCACCCAAAAGAAGGTTGTAGTTGAGACCCCCAAAGGGGGTCCTCAAAGGACACCTCATTTCCATGGGGGCTGAATGTGTGAGTCCTTTGGGTGCCTTTGAAAACACCATCCAGGAAGGACTCCCAGTGACTACTTGCAGACCATAATTACTGTGGCACGCAGACTTCCTTCACTTACACAGGGAACCCGGGGAAGAGACGGATGATTTGGCCTGAGAAAGCCTTGGGCCAAGGGCAAGACAGCGACTAAAAAAGACTTGCCAAGAAGTGAATAACCCGTTGAGAGAGGTGACGCTTTTCCGGCACAACAAAGAGGCGAAGGGGCGAGCGAGGAGCTCTGGGGCACCCCGGGGAAAAGGCAGCTGAAGCAAACCAGGCTCCTGCCCTGAAAACACAAATGACATTTCCTGCTCTGCTGCACCCTCTCTGTATCACTCATCCCTCCTTTTGTTCCCTGTTTATGCCACGAATAAACCCGAGGGGAAATGAACAGTGGCGTGAGCGTAGTGCCGACAGGGGATGTGTTTGGACATAGTCATATCTGCTTAACTGAAGGCCATGGCAGGGTTTTTTTTCCTTCAGTGCCAATCCAATACCTATGATTTGGGTTCCAGCATGCTGGGAATTCAGGTGTGGTCCCACGCATGGAAATAAAAAGAGGTGAAGGACGTTAACTTATAATGGAGTAGGTGGAAAATTTCTCCCCGATACTGCTGCGTTGCCATCTCTGGAGGTGTTTCAAAGATGCCTGAAAGGTGTTCAGGGACATGGTTTCTGGATGGATTTGGCAGTTCTGGGTTAATGGTTGGGCTCAGTGGTCTTCAGGGGCTTTAGTGAGTGAAATGATTCTGTGATTTGAAGCAGAATATTGATCTCTGGCTTATGAACTGCTGAGTAAATGTTCTTTTTCTGTTATCACCAGAAAATCCAGAAGCTCAAAGGTGTGTTTGTTATTTACAGCTCTCATTTTCCAACAAAAAGGGTCTGCCTTAGTATCATAGAACAGAATACATGTTTTCAGAGTTAATGCCATCCTTTTGAGAGGCACAAAACCCAAAGGGTTTGGGGTTCCCCCAAAGGGAAGAACGTTTTCTCTAAGTTTTAGCTTCTTTTCTGCAGCTGAAGACAAAAGCACTGGATCCAGCTTGGAGCTCTCTAACTTTCATGGCCCTGAACTACAACGCCCTTTTTAATATTAAATGATCTGACTGAAGATTTTAGGAATCAAGCTGGCGTCGGAGAGCAGGTAAACAGTTTAATCTAATTTTTATATGCTCCATAAATCCAGTTCCTGGGCAAGCTCTGGATCAAGTAGCCTTCAAGTAATGCTAATATTCAGTTTGGTGTTTCCAGCGCAGGTAGCAAAATAGTAACCCAATGATAACATCGTGCCCTGTCATCCAAATGTGCTTAATTAGCATCTCTAAAGTCCTTTCATCTCAGAGAGTCGCACAGTGCCACATGGGGCATTGTTGTCCGGAGCTATTATTATTCCCAATTAAGCCCAGGGAAACTGAGGCACATTGTACTTCGGTCACTTGGCAGCGCAGCATGAGTCAGGCTCCATCACGACCTCCTCCAAAACGTGCTCTGGTGGCCACTCCACCCCTGTGAGGTGAGGTCCTGTGCCACCCAGCCACCCACCATCCAGGAAGATTTTCCTAAGGATTCCCTGGGCTCTGGCTCCTATGGGAAAGCCATGATGATGTGGCAGCTTCTCAGGAGGCCACAACATTGCTCATTTATTGGTTTTAAAGGGGATACAAAACGTTGTGAGAGCATCCCTGGCTCTACAAGGTGGACAGAGGGCCATGGTCACGGCTGCAATTCCACACTGAATCCCCAGGCTGTTGTCACCAGGAGAAGATGTGACAAGGTTCTGCTCCCCCACGACCCACGGAGCACCCTGCGGAAGCAGCCAGATGCCACCTCAGCGCTGCCAGGTGCTCAGGGCTTGGACACCTTGCCTTCAGAGGGCAGCCCGTGGTGCCACCCCAAGGTCATCGAGCAAGGGTGGAGCAGGGCATGATGCAGGGCAGCGTCCTAGCCCTGGTCACACCCTCTTCTTCATCTTACGACACTTGTTTTTCTCCCTCCGAATACAGATGTTCTACTTACTACTCATTTTCCTAATGATAGGGCCTGTTACAGGAGTTTTATATTTTTCAGACAGGGGTTTAATATATTTAATAAAGAAGAGGCACCACAGGGCAAAGAAAGACATTTAATCTAAGGTCAGGCAAGTATATTTATTTAAGTATAT